>NC_090196.1:27482292-27782292 GCF_024679245.1 Pseudorasbora parva | reverse complement strand
GCCAATAACACGAGACGTCCATCAAAGCCACAGCCCGTTTGTCCCTCTGGAATCCATCAGAGGCCGCACGCAGTCGCCCGCATGACTCTGACAGCAAGATTAGCGAGGAAGAAATTTACTCATCTATGATATGTTCATGGAAAGACATTTCAGATGAAAACAAGATCTAAACAAGGGAAAAAAGAGGAAAAGATCTGACAGGCTCCATGTCCGTAAAATGACCATTACTGGATGTCAGACATTCAGTGTCAAATAAAACTCTGTCAGATGTGTTAAAGGGATAGTTTTCCCAAAATGATCCTTTCGATTTTTAAATCAATTTCTGCATTTTCATGTCATTTCAAACCAGCACTTGTTGTACAGTGAGGAAAATAAGTATTTGAACACCCTTGCTATTTTGCAAGTTCTCCCACTTAGAAATCATGGAGGGGTCTGAAATTGGCATCGTAGGTGCATGTCCACTGTGTGAGACATAATCTAAAGAAAAATCCAGAAATCACAATGTATGATTTTTTTTACTATTTATTTGTATGATACAGCTGCAAATAAGTATTTGACCACCTGAGAAAATCAATATTTGGGACAATATTTGGTACAGTAGCCTTTGTTTGCAATTACAGAGGTCAAACATTTCCTGTAGTTTTTCACCAGGTTTGCACACACTGCAGGAGGGATTTTGGTCCACTCCTCCACACAGATCTTCTCTAGATCAGTCAGGTTTCTGGCCTGTCGCTGAGAAACACGGAGTTTTTGGAGACCTATTGGGTTTAGGTCTGTAGACTGGCTAGGCCACAGCAGAACCTTGATATGCTCCTTACAGAGCCACTCCTTGGTTATCCTGGCTTTGCTTTGGGTCATTGTCATGTTGGAAAACCCAGCCCTAACCCATTTTCAATGCTCTAACTGAGGGAAGGAGGTTGTTCCCCAAAATCTTGCAATACATGGCCCCGGTCATCCTCTCCTTAATACAGTGCAGTCGCCTTATCCCATGTGCAGAAAAACACCCCCAAAGCATGATGCTACTACCCTCATGCTTCACAGTAGGGATGGTGTTCTTGGGATGGTACTCCTCTTTCTTCTTCCTCTAAACACGTTTAGTGGAATTATGACCAAAACATTCTATTTTGGTCTCATCTGACCACATGACTTTCTCCCATGACTCCTCTGGATCATCCAAAGGGTCATTGGCAAACTTAAGACGGGCCTCGACATTTCGACATTTTGACCTCGACATGCTGGTTTAAAAGTGGAACCTTCCGTGCCATGCATGATTTCAAACCATGACGTCTTATTGAATTACCAACAGTAACCTTGGAAACGCTGTTCCCAGCTCTTTTCAGGTCATTGACCAGCTCCTCCCATGTAATTCTGGGCTGATTTCTCACCTTTCTTAGGATCATTAAGACCCCACGAGGTGAGATCTTGTATGGAGCCCCCGTCCGAGGGAGATTGACAGTCATGTTTAGCTTCTTCCATTTCCTAATAATTGCTCCAACAGTGGATCTTTTTTCACCAAGCTGCTTGACAATTTCCCCGTAGCCCTTTCCAGCCATGTGGAGGTGTATAATATTGTCTTTGGACAGCTCTTTGGTCTTGGCCATGTTAGTAGTTGGATTCTTACTGATTGTATGAGGTGGACAGGTGTCTTTATAGAACTAACGGCCTCAAACAGGTGCATCTAATTTAGGAGATTTAGCATCTAAAGGCAGACTAACAGGTCTTTGGGGGTCAGAATTCTAGCTGATAGACAGGTGTTCAAATACTTAATATCTGTATATGACGTTAGTCTCATTCTTTCTGATGCTCATGTAGCTGATACGCATCAGACTGTAAAGTCATTATTAAAATTAAACCATTGTTAGTTGGTTTTAAATGGTAAGAAGTTGTCACCAATTGGATATTATGCATTTTTCATGTCTGAATTTGGGGAATGGAGAATAAATTAACATGTGTTAAATGTCATGCTCTGTCTTGACTGTCTACGTAAGGATAATATTATTGTCTGCTTCAAAATAAAATGTTTTATTTAGTTGAAACGTTTTTTGGGGGCATTGTCCGACTGCATTCAGATTATTATGACTTTAATAGTAATTATATTATAAGATTATACTGCTTTTTTAAAGAAATGAATACTTTTGCAGTAAGAATGCATTGAATTGATCAAAAATAAAAGTAAAGACACTTTTATTGATTTCAAATTAACTTTCAATTCAAAAAAGATTTCTGATTTCAGAGATTTATCGTAATTATTATCATTTATCATGACAACTGGTTTTTATTAGGGTCTGTAATTTCTTCTGACTGTGTTTATTATTATCTGATTATATTAGGATAATCTGACCAGCGCAGTCAAATGAATTTTAATCAACTTCAGGATGGGTTATGTTCATTTGCCAGAAACATAAAGAATACAGCAGCTAACATAGTAACCGACGTGATGATCAACAACCAGCCAGACCATCTACCAACCTGGAGCTTATTTAGAGATATTAAAGAATGACATTCAGCTCATTCTGCAGAGATAATGAGCTCTCATCGCTAATTGGCATCCATGCAATGGGAAAAATGTCATGGAAATGATTGACTGTACAATCAGAAAGCGAACCCTCCGGCGCTGGAGTTTGTCACAGTGTGAACGGTGAGCGAAATCAGCTCATGACATAATCAGCTGTGTGATATCAGCCGTGTTTATTTTCATGTAGTATTTAATTTCCCTGATTGATGGCTTCGATCTGGTTCTTATTGAACACAGTGAGAAGAAAATGAAGAGTTTGTGTGGAGAATGAAAGAAACCGAACGGGTGAAATCCTTTTGAATTCATTCTCAGTGGTACAAAATAATCTGATCTGGCTGACTCAGTCTCGTTTATTGTTACACGGTCTGATGCGGTTTTGTAATCGCTGAATCCGCGCCTGCATACCCCTCATTAGTGTCTGAGAAAACACTGTAAATAATAACTGGACATGATTTATTGTGCTTGCTGTGTGAAACAGATGCAGCGTTTATTGAATTACATTGCGTGTTCGCTTTTACCTGCTCGCCTCTTCAGACTGATCCTGGATTAGCGCTATAGAGTGCAACTGTCGGGTTCTTGAAGTTAAAAGCCCATTCATATTTTTAATGATAACTTATGAACAGCACTACTGTGAGTTACGAGGCTGTTAATCGGCGGTATCTGCTTCTCTTGAAGCCGTCAGCCACCATTATTCCAACCTAGGTTTTAAAATGATCGTGTTTAGCAGAATTTGTGGTGAAAAACATTACCCATGATGCTGTACAGAAAATTCTACCAATCGAAAATTTTGCGCAATCCACTCCCATGAAGCACTGCGAATGACATAATCGACTCACTCGCTATACACCGATCAGGCATAACATTATGACCACCGACTAATATTGTGCTGGTCCCCCGTTTGCTCCCAAAACAGCCCGTCGAGGCATGTACTCCACTAGACCCCAGAAGGTGTGCAGTGGTACCAAGCCATAGCACACCTGGCGCCAAGATGCTAGCAGCAGATCCTTTTAGTCCTGTAAGTTGCGAGGTGAGGCCTCCATAGATCGGACTTGTTTGTTCAGCACATCCTACAAATGCTCGGTTGGATTCATTCGGGGGAATTTGGAGGACAGGTCAACTCCTCAAACTAGTTGTTGTGCTCCTCAAATCGTTCCTTAATCATTTTTGCTTTGGGGCAGGGCACATTATCCTGCTGAAAGAGCCACAGCCACCTGGCAATACCGTTTCCATTAAAGGGTGAACATGGTCTGCAACAATGCTTAGGTAGGTGGTGCGTGTCAAAGTAACATCCACATGGATGGCAGGACCCAAGGTTTCCCAGCTGAACATTGCCCAAAGCATCACACTACCTCCACTCATTTGCCTTCTTCCCGTAGTGCATCCTGGGGCCATGTGTTCCTCAGGTAAGCGACGCACACACACCCGGCCATCCACGTGATGTAAAAGAAAACGTGATTCATCAGACCAGACCACCTTCTTCCATTACTCCGTGGTCCAGTTCTGATGCTCACGTGCCACTGTTGTGCATGCGCACCCTGACTGGTCTGCAGCTATGCAGCCCCAAATGCAAACTGCGATGTATTCTGACACCTTTCTATCAGTACCAACATTAACTTCTTGAGCAATTTGAATGACAGTAGCTTGTCTGTTTGATCGGACCACACGGACCAGCCTTCGCTCCCCACGTGCATCAATGAGCCTCGGCCACCCTGAAAAAAATTTTCAACTGCCTAATATATCCCACCCACTAAAGGCGTACACTGTGCGTTTTTTGCTGTCGTACGAACTCGCAGACGATTTTTTTTTCTCGGGAGAAATCGCGTGAACATCGTGGATGCTCGTATGGTCGCAGCTCGCACCGTGTGAGAGGAAATACGAGACGAGCCGAGCACGTTAAGAGCACCTCCCGACTATACAATAATTTTTAAACATGTTACCAGCATAATGACTGTCCCCTATTGCCAAATCATGCACAAGCACATCACATAGGCTCAATCTATGAGTATTATTAGCTCAGTGGCTGCAAACATACAGCGTTCACACACACACGATACACACACACACTCTCTTTCTCTCACGCGCACCCTTCTCTCTCCCTCTTGTTGTTTTGGTTGAAAGGAATGGCTACTGTTCTCTGCTTTTCAACGAATCATTTGCACACATTTTCTCTTTATTTTTTGTATCTGAAGCTATAGCAGCAACATTGAAAGCTCCGGTGTCTGTGTTTAACACGAAAGCTTGTGTGATCGCTGCCGGCTCGTGGTGCAAACAGTCGTGCCGTGTATCAGCTGATTTGATGCGATGATCAAATTTAATGACTCGTAGTGTCTGCAATATCTCATGAACTCCCGAGTGTCCGAATTCGCACAGTGTACGCCCGCCATAACAGGAGCCGTGATGAAGAGATAATCAGTGTTATTCACTTCACCTGTCAGTGGTCATATGTGCATGTTTTAATATTTACCCCACTTTCTATTATTGATTGCTATTAGGATGTGAAGAAAGTTTTAAACGATATTAAAACAGTGTTTATAAAACAAACTGCCTACCCTACCTTTAACAAAGAAAAAGTTGGCAGGCACTGTTGCACTCTGTGTTGATCTGAGCACAACTTTATATCAGTGCATCAGAATGGTGTAGTTGAATTAGGGTCACTAGATGGAATCAGGGTGGTGTGGTTGCGTTTAGATCGTTTAGCTGGATTGGGTGGTCTTTCTTCCTGGCACTCTTAAACAGCAGTAAGGACGTCCAGCTGTTCTCCGGGCAGTAGAGAAACGAGCCCCCTGACGTCTGATTAAGTATTTCATAAATGTTGCATGGAGAGCTGATGGGTGTAATTGGCCACACCATCCATCCTGCCTGTCAGCACTAACTACCTCCTGGGGCCGCCAAGCACGGCTCACTTCCACGGCTGTGACACTTTTACTTATTTCTTTTCTGGTCATTCGTTTAAAAAATTCTAATAATTTTCTATTTGTATGGTAGAGGGACAGATTTGTATTATTTGTAAACAGATTGTAGAAAACATCGGTAAGAAAAATTTTGGCCATTGACATGACCTCAGTGTTTTGGGGGCCTGAAAATGCAAGCTTTTGAAAACGTGTTTTTAAGGTTTTGAAGATGATAGCATCTTGCATCTCCATGTAAACAACAAAAATGTGAATTTGTGAAATAAGCATCTAATTGCATATTATGTGTTCGCAGGTTTTTTACCTGACAAAGGAACATTGCCAACTTCTGGCCTGGCATACATAATACAGCCTTTTTAGGAATTTTTTAAAGATCTGTGTGAACAGGATTAATTTGGTCATTTTGACAATGTCATCTGTTTTAGCCATCTTTGCGGGGACATTTTGTTCTCATAATTTAGGGTTTACCTCTGCAGGGGTGGTTCGACATTGAATTACACCCCTTCGAGTGTAAAAAACCCCCCTAAAAATTCTGCACAAACAGTTATGAGTGAAAGAGAAAATTATATTTCTCATTTGCACAAATCCTTCATTAGAACATTTGAAAAACACACTTAAGAGAATCCAGTTATTTGACTATTGTCATTACAACAGGAAACATACTATCTCCACCTCCTACATTGCCAAAAGACAATGAACACCCTTCGCTGGGAGTTTAACTGACAGGCAATCTGACCAGTCAGAATCCGCAGACGCCGCCATTTTTGTCCGACAAAGCAATCAAGAGAGTTCGTAGATTAACGTCGGGTGGACTTGAACTTGAAAAAATCTTTCCACAGTTGAAAAAACATTCCCTCTGAAGTTTATTCATGTTTATTTGATACTATAACTGAATTAGAAGGAAGAGATTATCAGCTCACAAGCAGCTTTAACTGAGACTCTACAGTGACCTTTCACCTCACATTAAAGAGCCACAAAATGGTATTTATTGTTTACATTTTTTTAAATGACAAGCACAGAATAAAATGCACATAAACATGTCCCTGCCCTTGATAAACAATCACTGATGAAATATTCAAGGGTGGATTTGACCCCAGCCTCTGACGTGCTTAAAGGTCCCATGGCATTTTCATTTTATGAGATAAACATTTCAACATTAATATGAGTTCCCCTAGCCTGAATAGTGTCCACAAGTGGCTAGAAATTTTTTGATCGGTGTAAAGCGAGTTCAGGCTGTCTTTCTCTGCCTTTGAGAAAATGAGAGCTCAGACGAGCTGATCTTGAATTCTCCTGTTATGACGTCATACCAGGAAAGGTTACCGCCCCTTCCTCTGCTTTGCCCGCCCAGAGAACCAGTAGAGAATGGATTAAGTTTATCAGCCAATGTCAGCAGCACAGGCTTTACCATATGGATTCGACAGCACCGCCACAAACAGTGAGTAACAGTGTTCATTAATGCCTGATCTGAGATCAGTGATTTCTGATGTATAGCTAAATCGTTTAATACTCTCAGTCCCGCCGCTGACCGTCTTGAAGCATCAGTGAATCAAGCCAGTGACTAAAACCATCAACTTCACGTCATTTCTGTTAGCAGCATGAAACAAATCTATTATTTAAATGATTAAACTACAGAGAGCGATCAAAGAACACTCTTTATAATGTTCGGATCTGTAAATCACATACGTTATCTGCAGTGCACACTTGTCCAGACTGCCGTTAAACTGGTCAACAGAAGCTCTCAATGTATTCATGTCGATGTCGTGTTTGCTGTTAGCTGTGGTGAAAGCATTTTGTGAGAGAAGTAATGTTGCAAAGTTCACTCGTTTTTATTCAGAGCTAAAATAAACTTACGCTCTCAATGCTCTCAACAACTTGGTACAATAACACTTTCTCAGCAGTCTTTCCCCAGCTCTCCATCTCTCTCTCTGACTGGCAGCGCTTAAATGAAGACCTCTCTAAACCACGCCCCCTTCACCACATAATCTCATTTCAAATGCAAAGATGTCAGCCAATCACAACAGTGGGTGTTTCCACTGAAGTCTCACAGCAGACACGCCCCTTGAAACAGCATTCAAGTCAGCTAATATCAGTATAGAAAAATGCCTTTTATTTCTAAATTATGATTATTTTTTTTGATGGAAAACCATACTAACAATATAAGTACACCTCAGGAAACATTATAAAATATATATTTTTTAAATCCACACTTTAACAAAAGTTCCAGCACTATTCTACACACACATTTAGCAGCTCTGTGTTCACAATGCAGTTGCAGAGGGTGCCAATTTGCAAATTCCCCACACAGTGAAATGATAGATAATAGAAAAACGCTTTGCAGCGCAGAGGATTTATTTTTATTTTTTTAATTGCTCATGCCGCCCCCATGTGTCATGAAAAAAAGCATTCGCCCATGCCAAAAAACAGTATTGTACCTGAGCCACACACACACACACACACACACACACACACACACACACACACACACACACACACACACACACACACACACACACACACACACACACACACACACCAAGGTTCCTGGTTTCTCAGAGATCTCAAGCACTTGAGCCGTGAGAAATTGTGGCAGTATGCAGACCTTTCTGAAAAGCAGATATTTCTAATCTCATAAAATCTTCATGCCTGTCTGTGCTCTCAAACGCGATCAATGTCCCAAAACATACAATTCGTGCTATGCAGTAGATCCCGAAAAGATCCCTACCTCTCTCAGAGCACAGTTTTAATGTATGCAACACATTATCAGTGTGTCTGAGTAGAAACGAACAGCAGATCCGGGGTCAGAACTCAGAGAATATCAGAACAAGAGAGGCACTGACTGTCCTATTTACATGTATTACTGTCCACAGATCGTTAAAGCCTTTGAAGAAACAGAATCTCATCAGATGCTCCTGGAAATGTGCTGCAGAGTCGATATCATGAGCTTCAACTGGGCCCAAACCAGAATAATAGAGCTGTTCAGCTTGAAGGCATCCTAAAACCGGTAAGAATTTCTTCTTTTGAGCCATGGATTCCTGTGGGAGTTTCTAATGTGTCTTTGGAGTAACGGTTTTCAATTTATGAGTAAAATGAGGTCTGTGGTTAACATTACTCGAAGAGACTGCCAGGTTTTGTTTTCCTTTTACTTGACACACTTTTCTAAAAACCCACATCTCAAATTCTCTAAGGGGTTTTTGAACTACAAACTGAACCGCTGACATCACAGCGCATGGCATGCTGGGAGCTTTCTCGGCGATGGAGAGCACAGCCAGAGTTTTCTGCTTTTATTAAGGGAAACAGTGGAGATAAGAGAAAGTGGCTCAAGGTTTTTTGCTTTTAATCAACCAAATATGACACCAACGGCGAGAAATATCAAACTCTTAAACTCTTAAGAACCAATAAGCTTGTGAGGAACATTGGAACTGATGAAGCCAGGGGTTGCGGTGGATATCTAGGTGCGCTTTTGCACTTTAAACCCTCTCTAGACGCGTCTGTCTGTAATCAGTTCTGGCATCCGTACCCACTTAACACATTTACACAAAACCTTTCACAGTCAGATGCTGCGATACATCAAGATCATGTGGGAAATGCGGAAGAGACATTGATTCTTTATATAACCATCCATTTCAATCAAAAAAGCATTACATGTGTTCCATTCTATATTCTGTAGCATTTGTGCACCAAAAACATCAGAATCTGCTTTCTTTTTTTTACTAAAAACAGAAAGCATTTTTAATGCGTTTGTCCATTCATGTACACAACAATGGTGTTTTTGGGGCCTGAAAACATTTGCATTTAAAGTGCAAGTTTTTGAAAACAATACCATTATTGTCTCACAGTACAACAATGGGAATTTCTGAAACCGGTGACGTCCTGCGTATTACTTGTTTAGTCTATAGGCACGTAGTTTTTCTTTATAAAGTTACATCGGCCTACTACTGGCCTGGCAAATACGTTTTTAAGATCGTTGTCTATACTAAATAAAAACAGTTTTATTAAAAACAAAAAAATTGTTTTATTTTGGACAGTGACAATGTTTATAATACAAATTTTTATTTGTAATTAATGTTTGTTCATAACCAGTGTCGGGGAAAGTTACTTTTAAAAGTGCATATTGAGTTACTCCCTGAAAAAGTAACTAATTGTGTTACTTAGTTACTTTTTATGAAAAGTAATGTTTCGGTACTTTTTCTAACCTGGGGTTTGCTTGTTTTAGCAAATTTAAAGGCCCTTTTAGACCAAAAGAGAAATGAATAAGCCTCAGGCTGAAGGAAATGCAAATTCATGCCTATACAGTAGAGGGCGCAGCTCAAACTAAATTTTCAGCTGTGCTGCAATTTGTATTTATATTGTTCCATCGAAGGTCAGCAGCAAAGACATTGGTTCAAAAATGGATATTAAATACATGAAGTATATTTGTGTAATTTAATATATTTAATTATTGCAGGTTTGTGTAATATTCTGCACTGTAAAAATTTTTTAGCAAAAAAGTTACCTGGTAGCCTTAAAATTTTGAGTTCATTGAATTTTGTTGAGATTTGACAACCTTTATTAAAATATTATTAAAATATTTTGTAAGCATATTGGGTAATTGTGTCTTATTATTTCTGATAAAACCAAATAGTGCTATTTTCATGATTTATCAAAAATGTTATGTGTTTCAGATACAATAATATTTTGAGTTTCTATTTATTAAACAAATATCCTTCATTGTATCAACTCAAATTTTTAATTTCAATAAACTCAACATTTTAAGGCAAACAGGTTACTTACTTTTTTAAGTTATCCCAACAAAAACCAACAAAACATTTTTACAGTGTGAGATTGCATTTCACTGCGCTCACTCACGATTTCTCTCAACGCAGAGAAAGGACAGCTGTCAATAAATAATAAATAAAAAAGTAGCTGGAGCAACCTGAAATATGAGCTTTTTATGCAATTTGAGCGTCACAGAAAACATTTGTGATAGTTCACCTGAGATTTTGTTGCTAATTTTAAATATATTGTTGAGTACATTATTACCGTGCGCTTGCATTATATCTGCCCGCTTTCAAAACGGCTGAGAGAGCGCGAGCGAAAGAGAGAGAGAGCTTGTGTTTTATTTAAACCTTATTTTCCAGCTCACACTTTTCTTATCCTAATTTTACTATTTGCAAGTTACACAAAACAAGCCGTGCTGACTCTGATCAGGGCCAGGTGTTCTCTGAGTCCGATCAACTCGGGTATTACACACAATGTTAAACAGACCAGGGCCCGAAGTAATAGATTGGGACCCAACCCGGACTGAGCCGACCATTTAAAATATAGACCCGAACCTGTATGGGTCCCGGGCCGGGTCCACGGGTCTGAGGTGCTCCGTGAAGACCTCTACGGCAAAACATCTTTCCCATCGACAAATGCCTTGATCGCGGTCCTCTGTTCCTCTTTTAAAATGAATGCGCTGTCGATATCTATAACAGACGCGATGGCGGAACCTACACATCTCAGTTCTTCAACCCAAGCGCTCTTTGATGAGGTGGCTGATTACGTCTCTGATGATAATCTGTCAATCATCGCCCTGACAATGTGATTGGTTCGAACAGTTTCTGTTCAGGTATAATAACTCCTCTATGGATCGAGTCCAGACCGAACTTCCCAAACTAAAAAGGTTGTGGGCGGGGCTAAGTTCGGCTGGCATCCAGTCTAGCTACAGCGTAATATCAGGTATAAATTCCTTTTTAATTGATTAATAAATTGTTTAATTATGGTTTATAGATGCTAGTTTCCATGACAGAATACAATTTTTCATCACTACTCGAGCTGCCAGTTTGCTATGTTTCGAATAATTATTAAACAGCAAACACAAACTATGCAAAAGTGTACCATTTCTGAGTCGGGGTGTAAGAGTCATAAGGCAGACATGACGGCAGTTTTCCTACAGAATGTGACTCAGTTCACTCTGTGGAGAGTGTTTGTGCCTTGCAGCTGTGATAGTTGTTTCTGCACATTTAACCGGTAAAGGAGAGGCTATTTTAGCTTCAAGCTGTAACAACTTTCCTGTCTGCAGTCCTGAAAAATCAATACGAGTCCAAATATTATTATGCTTCCATTTCTGATGTATTCAACACCGTAAATGTGTTTAACTTCAAAGTCCTTCTGTACAATACCTTCGTATTTTCTCTCGCCATCACACCGAATGAAAGCGGAGACCTTTTCTCCTCTCCCCTGGTCAACATGAGCCAGTTTCAGTGTGTGTGCAGGTATCTGTGGGTTTATTGTAGCGGTGAGCCGGTGAAATCAGCCTCTGATAAGCTCTGAT
The DNA here is from genome assembly GCF_024679245.1 of Pseudorasbora parva. Taxonomy (NCBI): domain Eukaryota; kingdom Metazoa; phylum Chordata; class Actinopteri; order Cypriniformes; family Gobionidae; genus Pseudorasbora; species Pseudorasbora parva. The sequence continues at coordinate 27,770,573 of NC_090196.1, read as the reverse complement.
AAGTTCTGGGAGGTCACAGCAGTGATACGTACGCACGCTCTATCTATCAATTCAACATAAATCACTCTGGAAAATTCCATCTGTGCGCGTGACCTTCAGGGCAACCAGTCTCACAAACAAGTGAAAAGCTTTTATATTTTAAGTGAACAGGTTACTATTTTACGACAAATTACCGTTCTATAAGGGTAAAGGTAAACATATTTAAAAAATTGCTTTTAGGATATCCATTAGAAATGTGTTCAAGAACGAATGTATATACAGTGTTATTTTTTTTGTGTGTGTGTGTGCCATAAACAAGCTCACCACCTTGAGCTTGCTTTATCTGTGATTTCATATCTTTAAAAGGTACTCCTCGAAGGATTTCTTGTTTAGCTTTTTGTTGGATATAAACAAAATGTCATTGTCGAACCAGAATATCAAAACAAATACATTAGGCTATATATACATATCCATGGAATGGTGTACATGGTCTGCAACAATGCTTAGGTAGGTGGTACGTGTTAAAGTAACATCCACATGGATGGCAGGACTCAATGTTTCCCAGCAGAACATTGCCCAAAGCATCACACTGCCTCCCCACGTGCATCAATGAGCCTCTGCCGCCCATGACCCAGCCGCCGGTTCTCCACTGTTCCTTCCTTGGAGCACTTTTGATAGAGACTGACCACTGCAGACCGGGAACAGCCCACAAGAGCTGCAGTTTTGGAGATGCTCTGACCCAGTCGTCTAGCCTTCACAATTTGGCTCTTGTCAAACTCGCTCAAATCCTTACGCTAAGCCACTTTTCCTGCTTCTAACTCTAACTCATCAACTTTGAGGGCAAAATGTAAATGTTCTGCCTAATACATCTGACTCAAACAGGAGCCGTGAGGAAGAGATAATCAGTTTTATTCACTTCACCTGTCAGTGGTCATAATGTAATGCCTGATCGGTGTAAGTGCATATAGTGCATCATTTGGGATGGAAATATAGTTTTTGAGAAATAGTAGGCGAAAAGGATTCTGAAGTGCGCATACAATGAACACTATTATCCAATGAGGCCACAGAACAGGATTTATGAATGACAGTGAAACGACCCAACTGATGCTAGGTCACATGACAGTAACAACATGGCGGATGTAGTACGAATTTTATACGGCATTTCAGAATGTTTGTAAACAATCGGCACCAAGATTCTTCCGGGTGGCAGAACGCGAGCGGCTTCAACTGACAAACTGAAGAGATCCAGTCGGCTACTGTAAACAGTTACATAGTTAAGAACATTGTTATTCATTAAAGTTGAAACTATGACGAAAACGTGTTGTGTTTAGGGTTGCGCCGTCATATACAGCAAAAGATGTAGGATTGTATCGATTTCCTTCAGAAGAAAGTAAGTATATCCAGCAAAACCTGTGGGTGAGGAGGCTAAAGCGAGTGGACGTCGTCAAAAGAGGTGCTACAGAGAAGTAGGTCCATCTACAAAATCATAGCAGAGCATAATTATCTTCAGCTGGGGAAATTCAAGACTAATATTAGTAAACTTTAGATCTCTTTTAAAGATCGAACTCATTGCCAGTCACTGCCTGAAGTAAAAGTAGGAACCGAACTTCTAGTGTCATGTAGGCTACTGATCGAATGTCAATGGAAGAAATAGGAAACGCAAAGCATAGTTGTAGGCTGATGGATGATTGATGCGTGTACCACACTGGCTTCACCATCACCGCGAGTTTAGTTTGAGTGAATGCCTCACGTTAGCGGAGTCGCGCTAGTCTACAGCACGCTATCCTTTTGACCGTCAGAAGCTCACGTCTGTGCCATCGGATCCGACTCAGAGCAACAGAAAACCATCATAGCCTTTTGAGTTAGATAACAGGGAAATAGACCATCTACGATAGTCTAACATATTGTAAGTCAAACAGCAACAGTCACTAAAATAACTACTCAATAGTAGGCTGAGGCTCATTTAAAAAATATGGTAGTAGACTTAGTACATCTACTGGAGCAAGGTTAGGCATTTCATGTATTGCTATCTCCTGAATTAGTTAATCAGTCCCTCAATAATAATGTTAACTTTGTCTGAATCCCAAGCAATTTACTTGCGTTGTGACGTCATGGTGAATTGTCCTATTCAAACTAAATTATTCATACTACGGTATATAGAGCATCGTTTTTTTAACGGTAGCGAAGTGAATTCAAATTCAAATGTAGTACCTACTCAGACAGACGGAGCCGGGTAATGTGAAGAAAAGTGTCTGATGTCACACACGTCAAGGACTTTGTGAGTGTGGTCAAGTAAAACTCTATTAGGATGTTCTGGTGCAAGAAACCTTCAGGGCAAAAATGACTATAGTCGTCCTAGGATGCATCTTCTCTATCTCGCGGTCTGTTTCTCTCTCTTCTGAGGGCACTGGATGGACAGATGCAGACGTCAGTCAGACTCCGTTCCTTTGTTATGCAGATCTCAGAGGAAGAGTGTTTGGGCCACGGATGTCAAACACTGTTTTTTTTATCCTCAATATGTGACCTCGAGCTCAACTCTCCTCCCGCGTTTCCTCTCCTCCTGCGCGAGATTGTTTAAGACCGTTACATGGAAACAGCCATTGTGAAAAGACTCAGGTGACCCCGGATTGCTCAAGTGCGACCAATGGAACGACCGAGCTCGAGAGCTCATGGGGTGAACATCTGAGCGCAGATTATAAGCGCTCTACATTCATGCTAATGCGTCTCCGGCGGAGATCAGGGTCTGTGTGCTGCATTAGGATGCAACTAATATCTCAGTGGAGTAATGTGCGCCGGGTATACACGTCATGTTTACAATCTAATGCTTTTAAGGGCTTGTGTCTGTTTTAGGAGAGCTGAATGTAGAGGACTGGGAAGTAAAGCCTTTTATGTGATTGCACTTGACTGATTCTATTCTAATTACGTAAAGGATGAGAATGATCTAAATGGGTAAATTTAATCATACTGCTTGTTGTGGAAAGGTGTGCTTATTTTAGCGTCACGCCATGCAAGCCAACGTAAAAGAGATAGCGGTGTGGAAAGCTGTGTTGTCGCCTCTCGTCAGCTGCATCTGTGCCAAAAAAGCTGTTTGTATCTTAGCTTGCGATTTTATTTTCATGCACTGTAAACACAATGTTTATTCTGTTACTATAGTCACCGTGCCAGATTATGGGATTTTGACTGCTAAATTCTTGTTGTGTTGTAGACATGTCAGACTACACATCGCCTCACGACCAATTATTGCTTGCCGTCATATAAACCACGTGTGTTATGTCATAGACAAATAGCTGGGCAAGCTTTTTTATGAAAAAAAGAGAACATTATATTTATTTAATGTATGTTTTATTTTTAATGAGTTTAAATAATGTTTTTGCATGTTTTAAACACTTACATGCTATAAAAATTAAACATTTTCATGTAAATGTTTTCCATTGCTTTTGAATTTGATATATATTTAAATATAAAACTTTTTTCTTAACCTAAAAATGATAGATTTAATACTTCTCCATTAATGTCTTGAGCATAATATTATATTTTATTAGTGTTTACTTAATATATATATATATATATACACTTAAAATATCAAGACTGATATTTTAAGAACATAATATAAAAATGAAACATTTTCTTGCTTTAAAATATAAAATAATGTTTTTCAATTTTTTATTTCATTTTATTTGATATATATTTAAATATAAAACATTTTTCTTAACATAAAAGTCATACATTTGATATCTCTACATTAATGTCTTGAGTATAATTTATATTTTATATGTAATTATTTATTATATACATATTTTAAATGTATGTTTTATTAATAAAATAAAGTACATTTAAGTAATAAATATATCTTTTTTTAATTTTAGGTTTACACACTATAAAAATGAAATATTTTCTTGTCTTAAAATATAAAATGATTTTTTTAATATATATTTAAATATAAAAAAATATATTCTTAACCTAAAAATGATAGATTTAATACCTCCCCATAAAGCATAATTTTTATATTTTATATGTATATATGTATTTATTTATTTAGGTATTTATTTATTATACATGTTGTTTTGATATTTTAAATACATGATATAAAAATGAAACATTTTCTTGTCTTAAAATAATATATATTTATATATATTCTTAACCACATTTTTTATATATAGGCCTAATACTAATGCCTTGAGCATCATTTTATATTTTATAAGTATTTATTGATTATATAAATATTTAAAATTCACAGTTAATGTTTTATAAAATACTTAATAAAGTAAAATTAAATTAAAAATAAGTTGCTTTTATATTTTAAGTGCTATAAAAATGAAGTATTTTCACATTTTAAAATTCCATTAATGTCTTGAGAATAATTTAATATTTTATATGTATTTGTGTATGCATTATATATGCACATTGTTTTTATATTTTAAGTGATATAAAAATTAAAATATGAAATACGTTTTTTTTTTCTTCATCTATGTTTTGATCATCATTCTGAATCTAATTTACATTTGACAAAAATGTGATTATCTCAGTATTTTGTTCAAAATTTTGCTTTTTTAATGAAATTTACATTCAGGTGTTGATGAAAAAAGATAATGCATGAAGCTAGAATAAAATGTTTGTTTGTTTGTTTGTTTAAAGGTCCCGTTCTTTGCGATTCCATCTTTCAAACTTTAGTTAGTGTGTAATGTTGCTGTTAGAGCATAAATAATACCTGTAAAATTATAAAGCTCAAAGTTCAATGCCAAGCGAGATATTTTATTTAACAGAAGTTCCCTTTCAAAGCCTACAGCGAACGGCCGGTTTGGACTACAGCAGGAAGTGCAGGGATGTAATGACGTCACTAGAACCGTTTGTTGACTAACCCTCCGCCCACAAGAACACGCAAAATAGGGGGCGTGGTCTTGTTGCTCTCCCACGTGGAGAAGAGCGCGCATTCAGCGCTTGCATCTCCCCGTTATGGTAAGAGGCGGGACCTTTCCGGGCAAAGTGCGCTAAGCTGCTGTCCAATCACAACACGGGAAGCTCTGGCCCAATCAGAACTCGTTACGTGTTTCTGAAGGAGGGACTTCATAGAACAAGGAAATCATCAGGCCGTTTTTAGGACAGAGGAAACAGCGCTGTACAGATAAGTCAATTGTGTGAAAAATACTGTGTTTTTTTACACGCGAAACATGAACTCATGTTATATTGCACACTGTAAACATAATCAAAGCTTAGAAAACACGCGATGAACGGGACCTTTAAAAGCAGAGTTTTTTTAGAAATTGCATGTTCAGTTATTGATACAACAATGTTTTCTGTGGGCCAATGCTGGCGCTGGCTGGCAGGGAAAGAGTTCAAATGTGGACTTGCCTGGACTTGCCCAGCATGGCGATGTCACATGATCTTCAAAACACCTGATGATGTACTAATCACATTTCACCCATGTCACCTTTGACTAGAGAGAGAGCGATCGCTAAAGGGCCCCGTCATTTAAAGGCCACGGCTCCAGATGAGTGTGCAGGCAGGTGGCCGCATGTGTTCGCCGTCTAATGTGTGAATTGGATTCTGGCACTTGTGCGGACAGCAGGCTACAGCCTCTTTAACAGCGCTCAATCTGTTCCGGGTCTGGATGCAGAGCGGGTCAGCGTCGGGGATTGCTCTGCTATCATCCGTCCTGTCTCTGATTCTCTACGGCCTTCACAAGAGTTGTGTTTTTGTCAGGCATTGACGTGCTTCACTGTCAGACCGCCTCTTCCTGTCCTTGGTGTGACCTGGGAGAAGTCCAGATGGACGTACGAGCCAAATCAAGAGTCAATAGAGAGAAAATAGTCAAGCAAACCGTGACTCAAAAATCAGGTTGGAAATACTGACTGGGTTAGGAATATTAGTCACACCGATCTCACAGCAGTTCTTTTAGAGCCATTATTAGACTCAGTGTTTAAGAAAAAAAGTCAAACATTTTGCTTTTAGCAACCACTTCTTGATCTTTGTATCTGAAGAATATAAGGGGGTGTTTTTTTATAAATATACTTTGTAGCATGAGCAGCTAAATCTAATATCTTCGGTTTTGCTATTGTTACTTTACTTCTTTTTTTTTGGCTCAACAAATGATTGACTCATTCCTGAGTTTTAAAAGTGCAGTGTGTAGTATTTATGAGGATCTATTGACAGAAATGCAATATAATATACATAACTATGTTTTCAGTGGAGTACATAATGAACCGTTATGTTTTTATTACCTTATGGTCCTTTCACACTAGACGCGATTTTGACGCACAAAGGTTTTATTTTTTGAGCAGCTGTTTGTGTAATGAGTGCTTCCACATCGAACAACATTTATTTTTTTACGTTTCCATGTTGATTTATTTTTTACTCTAGCGGCGACAGAAACGTGTGTACGCACACCACGGCTGCGTCCGAAACCTGGAAAATGCTGCCTTCGGAGGACACATTTGAAGGCAGGAAGGCCACGTCGGAATCTAATGTTTGCTTCACTTCCTGTCTCCTGAGATACCTTCATCTGTTCGATTTTTGAAGGCATCATTCATGTGTCCTTCGCTGCCTTTGATATCCCAAAATCCTGTGCTTTCCAGTCAGTGACAGTTGAGTTGGGGGAAAAAAGATGGCGTCCAGAATTTGCGTTTGCGGGTCAGTTTGTGTGTAAATGTACGATTTTTGCCTACATATTACACTTCTGATGTCATTTTTAGCGAGAAATCACTACTGTAGTAATTAAATATGTGTTTACTTCTCACCAAAGCTCTCTCTAGTTTGCTGTCAATCATTAAACTGTTACACTGCCTTAGAAGTCTGTCTGAAATTAGTTCCGTGAGGTGCCTTCATGCACAAAACACTGCCTTACGAGTCATTGTCTGATGAGGCAGCAAGGCAACGAGTCAGCAGCCTAGGTTTTCGGACGCAGCCCACGTCCCCTTACAGTGAAGTCGCCATTCTACATTTCTACAGACAATGTTTACAGCCCTAAACAGACAAACTTCTCTATAGAGCGCAAGTCCCTCTCGGTTCTCTCAGACGATGATATTTTGGTCCTTTGATGGCCGCCGTAGCTCGTCTATTGGAAAGGGAGGGGCGAGTAGCGGACGGTTGCGGAAAGCGAAAAAAGTCTTGAAGAGTCTCGCTGACTTGGAATCTCATGTGGTCCGTTGTTTCCGGAAGAAAGCACTGAACGCAACAGAGAAAATAAATAAATAAAAATACAAATTTCCATGTAATTAGATTTCACAAACTTAATTCCTATCGATCAGTTCACTTAGCACACGCGTTCGTGGTTCGACTAGTCGAGACTGTTTACCAAGATGGCTGCTGTCTGTAAACACGTAATGTACTGTCTTTATAAAGTATCTTCTTATTAAACTGTCTGTACTCTTACAAAGTTCTCAATGCTTCGGTTTGCATGTAGGGACCCTCATTATGCTACTGTGTTAGTGTGAGGCTATTTTGAACCTTGATAGTGGTATTAACTAGCGATTTAATTTCACTACTCTGTGCCCCATAGACAAGCGTTATAAGCTAATCTGTCTTAGAGATAAAACTCTTTACTTTCGATTTGCATGGAAACACATCCCAGAGAACGATCTACTCTGTAACCATCTGTTAATTACCTATAGGGTCATTTCTCACCGGAGTTGTCCTTTAAATTTTGCTCTGTTTTTCACATAGCTATTGTAGATCGCAAAAGTCTTGTAATACCACACGAGTCTACTTTTATAATACGTCTGTGATGCTTGTACATTTATTAAAGTTGCATATTCCATCCCAATATAACAGTGAGTGCAGCCTTTACAGTTTGAAGGTTATAGGAATGAATATAATCAAGTAACATCATTTACATCCAACCGCTGTCTGATACTTAAAGATGAAGGGATTTTGAATATCTACCAGCCACAGAAAAGTGGTAAGAAGACAACATAGGTTTTTTTATTTTTATTCCCTCATTTGCCAAAGCAGCTCAGGGCTGAAGTTTTGCCCCCTCTGTGATCCAGAGACTCTCTCAAGCTTCTTCCTGTCGTCCTCTCTGCTAATGAAACCGCAGAACACCCTCAGCATAAAAGCGCAGACTTTGCTAACAGCCGCCGAGATTTGACATGCTTAAGCAGGGGTGAAATTTTCAAGAGGGAAAACAACTTTTAATCTCGGTATTGAAGCGAGCCAAGTCCATGTCCTTTTCTGTTTCAGTGTCTTTGCTCTTGAATGCTCAAATAAAGTCCAGCCGCATCTGGCCGCTGCCTTTGATCTTTAGAGTTTAACAGCCTGGATGTCTCTTTGTTGCAGGAGCCGGTCTTGGAAGGTGAAAAGAAATAGCATGAAACAGTTTTTGCTGTGACTCTGCTGAAATGGAAACCAAGCCTGCGTCTGAAATCGCATAATTCCCTGCTATATAGTAGGCGAAAAACAGTATGTGACAAAAGTGTACGTCCGATTTCACAGCATTCATAAAAAGGGCAAAAACTACTCAGATGATCTACGACTTCTGCATGCGATGGTCACTTTACTACCCAATGAGGCCACGGGAGAGGATTTGTGAATGGCAGTGAAGTGACGTAACTGATAATGACGACATGGCGAAGGTATACCACACAAAAAAGAAACAAGTGCAAATTTAAAGTTCCCATGAAATAATTTTTTGGGGGCTTTTAGTATGAATAAGTTAGCCTATAAGCTAGTGCGCTCCAAAAAAATGTCAAAATTCACATTTAGAAGATATAATCATTAGGTGTGCCACGAGATCTTGCGAGACTAAAGTGTGCCGACATTTCTCGTCGAGGTGAAAAGCTGTCTCGTCATATTCTCATAACCTGGGGTCTCGTTTATAAAACTTAGCGTAGATTTGTACGTACGTACAAAAGCTACATTTTGCAAAAACATTCTGATTTATAAAACCATGCGTACGCCAGAACCTGCGCAAAAGCCCCTTTATAAATAACAGCCAGCAGCAGATTGTGCGTACGTGCTTCTCCACCCTTTCTCCTCCCCAAAATCACCATATATGGAGCTTACAATGCCTAGTTTTACTATGCATGACCTCATCTGTATATCATTTGCATGCATATTCCCATCCACGTGACACCATGTTTAACACTGTCATTGACAAATATTAGATACGGACTATAAATGCCATTTGTGCCTTACACATTACATGGCTGAACATCATTCAATATCCTTTTGTTGTAGAATAAATATATCAAAATATCCATAAAAACTAAAATTGTATAAAATAGTTCTCAGGTATTTTTTTTTTAAATAGTGTTATTTTTAATAAAAAATATTTTGTTAATTTTAAACACTTCAAATCGAATCAAATTCACGCAGTTTTGCTGATAATGTCCCTGAATGAAAACTCGTCCTCTCCTTATTCTGCCGTTACCGTAATCCTCCAGCAGTGCCATCATGAAGCATACCCGGGTCACCGGAGGATTTATATGTTTCTAGCAAATAGACTGATTGTTAACACCTTGACAAAATCACAGAATTAATTTGTAGGTGAAAATTTAAGACGAAAATGTTATAGTGAACACATGGTTCTTAATGACGGTTTTGTAATGAACACCGTAATAGTTTAGCCTGACAAGCCAGATCCACATCAAGATGTTTGGTCTGGAAACTCACCATTGACAGCTCAATCCGAGGGGCGGATAAACGGTTGTCTTTCAAACTCCCTCTGCACGCGATAGGATAGCGCTACAACCAACCAGAGCAACGAAGGTGAAACAGAGCTCGATGACAGATTAAACATTCACCGTATCCGGTCGGCTAAACTCCGAACACATCTTCCCTTTTTAAGAATGACTTCAGGGCTGTTCTTTGTTCTTTTCTCAGAGAAAAGCTTAACTCCAAGACCGCCGTTCGCCAGTTTCTGTGTTTACTAGAAGTACGCAAGCGCAACTCGGCCGTCGTCATTATGGCCCCGCCCACCGACTCTATACACGATGTGATTGGCCCGGCAAGAGTTTGGCGATTACAGCTCAGAAGGGTATTGAGAGTTGCTAGACGACACTCGCGGTAGATTAGATTTGCTGCCGCTAGGGTGCGTCTAGATTTCTAGGCTAGTAATAGTTAGGACCAATGAACGATTGTGCTTCATGACAGTATTTGCAGACTTTGACATTGTATGGTATATGTACATTAAGGTAGATATTTCATTTTTACACTGTGTTGTGCAGTTCTCTAATAAACGGGTATTTCATGCTGTTCTGTATCACATGTAGTCGCTCCATCTCCTTCTGCGCTCCCATTGTAGACGATGTGACTGCAAGGCAGCGCTGATTATTATTATTATTATTATTATTATTATTATTATTATTATTATTATATACATTTTGAATTCCATTTGGATTTTACTAGATGTTTATAGCCTAACACAATCTGTACAAATAACACTGTTGGATTTAATCTTCATGATAATGTGGTTATAACGTATGAAATGGAGTGAAAATTAAATGTTATTAAGTCTTATAATCATTCTTCTCACATTTATTTTCTACAATCTAACTTCAGTTCAGGACCTCACCATCTGTGTCGCCAATTCCCTTTGTCTCCAGAATGTGCGTACGCACAGCTCAAAGTTTGCTTAAAAGTGCGCGCATTCTCCCGTCAAGTTTGTTTTTTATAGATCACAACGTACACACGCTTTATAAATGAGACCCCTGGTCATGGCGGAGTGTGAGGGGGAAGTTTATATTACGTCTCCACTCTAGTTTTGCTTTTTATACAAATAAAAACTTTTAAGGCTTGGGTTTGTAGAATAAGCTGACATGTAGTTGCAAAGTTATTTAATAGAAGGTTTGCTGAGGCACCATCAAAGTGTTAGCAGATATTAAACTACTAATGCTCCAATGACTGGTAGTTGCAAAGTCAGGCTAGTTATAGTTGGAAGCCTGAAGGGACCTATTGAAATTCATTGTGCAATTTATTTCGTCTGTCTCAGACGACAGCTGAAACTTAAAACTACTTACCTCAAGCTCTACTTACACAATTGGCATGCCAAGTTGGCCTCTTTTCCCTAGCCATGACCACGTCCATATTCCCCTCTTTCTTTCAGCACATAAAAACCACAATTGCCAAAGTGCGATTCATCTTGCTCTTTTCATTTATACTAACTTGTGTCGTAGCCTACGATGACGTAGCCTAGCAGTCATCATCGTACAGTCTACAAGTTTATTAAATCCATTCTGTACAAGGTGAATTATATTGATCTTATAGGATTGTTGACATCGCACAGTCTGCAACAGGCATAAATAGGTGGTTCAGAATTAGCAGCAGTGGTTCTTCTGATAGTCTAGAGTCTGGAAATGGCAGACCAGAATGAACTTGTTTGCAAAAAGTGTCTGAAGCTGAATCAAATGGCAGATGAGGGTTGAGGTCAGAAGGGTGCCAAAACAGGAATCTGACACACTGCAGAGAACCGCCAAAATAATTTAGCTTGATATCTCTCATAGCTGGTTCATGAGTCATGTATCACTTTCATAAGAGTATAGAGTGGGATATCTGTAAAAACGGATATCTGCCGGCCAAAGACAAAGCAGAACGAATGAAGAAAGCAACGCTCGCAAAGCTTCAGAACAGAGGAGACTTCAAGCTATCTCTAAACCACAGACACGCTGAGTCACTTGAAGACGCTACCGAGCCTCTCTCTGAAGTAATGAAAGAGGTAATTGAATATTTAAGCACTTAATTAAATTTACTTTTTCATCAGAGTGGGAACAGTGCAGTGGCACTTACTGTCTTAAGTAGCTCTTAAAATAAAGTTCCTGCAGCTCTGAAGCCGAAGCGGAGCCACTCTGATCCGTGGAAACGATACGGAGAGATCTGAGCGCAGAGCTATCAGGGATACGCTTTTACAGCCGCTGCATCACAGAGCTGGAATTTTCCCATCTTCATTTCCGAGGACTATTCGCATGACATTCACGTGGCAGCCGGGGAAAGATCAGAATGGACTTTTAAGTGGCTGTTTGCACAACATGAGGTGTCCAGCGATCGATTCGGGGAAAATCAAGATGCGACTTTCCCGCAAACTTCACTTGAGTTCACTTTAAAGGTGGTAAAGACGCACGTCGCCGATTCAATGGTCAAAAAAAAATGACCTCGCTGGTGCCATCTTTACCAGGTATCATTTCACCAGACATTGTGTGTATATGTGTTATATTATATTTTAGCCATAGGAATGTGTAGTTGCATTATTTGACTTGACCTTTTTTTTGAGACAAGAAGAAGCCTTCAAATTGGTAAAGAGAAGTAGTGATAAAAAGTCAATCATTTCGGTTTAATTTTTTAATCAATTAACAATAATAAATAAAATGTTCTCTGAAAAACTGAAATACAATACATAATCATATACAAATAAAATTGAAACGTAAATAATACTAATAAAATTATACATGGGACAATAAGCAAGGGACAAAAAAACTTACAATAGACATTTTAATTTAGATTTACATGATTCTATTATTCAAATTATATATAGTAAATATATTTGAGCGGCCAATTTTCTATGGCTAGACGACTGGGTCAGAGCATCTCCAAAACTGCAGCTCTTGTGGGGTGTTCCCGGTCTGCAGTGGTCAGTCTCTATCAAAAGTGCTCCAAGGAAGGAACAGTGGAGAACCGGCGGCTGGGTCATGGGCGGCCAAGGCTCAATGATGCACGTGGGGAGCGGAGGTAAATCATGTTTTCTTTTACATCACATGGAAGGCCAGGTCCATGTATCTGGCTTACCTGGGGAACACATGGCCCCAGGATGCACTATGGGAAGAAGGCAAGCCGGCAGAGGCAGTGTGATGCTTTGGGCAATGTTCTGCTGGGAAACCTTGGGTCCTGCCATCCATGTGGATGTTACTTTGACACGTACCACCTACCTAAGCATTGTTGGAGACCATGTACATGTAACAAAGATTTTTTTGACCCCCCTTCAGAGACCCCGCTTTTTTCTTGTTCTTTTTTTTCTTCTTTTTTTGTGACTATACCTACAAATTTAGCAACTTTTTTGACTCCTGGTCAACATTTAGTCAGTTGCTATATCAAACTCGTTACAGAGTTTGGCAGAAAATATGTATATCTGATGAGAATAGCATTATTGGACATTCAGCTATGGTGATAGTTGGCGCATGACGTCATCTAGCGACATTTGATGACTTTCTTCAGCAGGCTTTAGCTACTTTCCCCTGAAAATATTTGGCAGCAGTACTTATCAGGTCATTCCACTGATGACACATAATTTACTGGCAGATAAAATATCTCGTTTTCCAATAAATTAGGGTGTTTTACAGTAAAATGTTCATTTAAACCTGCTCACCAAGTCGTCGTTTCTGTCAGCAGTCGCTAGGCAACACCGGTCACCTGCATTAGCCTGCACAAACCCGCAACGACCTCATTACTGAACTTATTTAAAGTGCTAAATTTCGGTAAGTGTTTCATAAATGCCCTCATTAATGTCATGTCGTAGCGGAAAACAGAGGTTTACTGATATTTCCTCTGCTAATGTATCTTTCTGTGGAAAAATACGAGCCGAATGAACATCATCATATGAGTGTGAGTCAAGCTGTTAGACATGTCAAAAGTTCAACTTTCCCTCCAAAACTTTCTCATTATTCTCTAATAACTGCCGTTTTTCCCCCCTTTCTCATCTCGTGTATTCGGTCTTGAGTCTTATACATTACTGTTTATGATGTTCGGGCAAAATATAGATGGAGATGATTGATGTTTGTGATCGCTGCATGATTTTTATTTCGCTCAGTCTGTTCAGAGCTCATTAGAGGCCGCCGTTCAGAGGAGGGGAAAAAAACTGTATTAGCAAAGTGAAATCTGTTCTCAATCACTGAACATCACATCTTAACTGGGGAAAAAAACCTGATTTAAGCATGACACCTTCAAGATTATATACTCAGGGATGGAAGACATGAACAGGAAACAGACAAGCAAGGGAACAGGAAATGAACTGATTGAGGAAATGGATTGTAGAATTACCATTTAGGAAATGTTCTGGGTTCATCTCAAGTTCAGCTCCATTAACAGCATTTGAGGCATAATGTCGATTTCAGCAGAATTTAAAATTTTTTTTTTACCCATCCCAGTTTTTTGAGGCACAAGCAAAAATGAACAAGGCTTGGTAAACAACAATAATACATTTTTAGTGCTATCAAATCGATTAATTGTGATGAATCGCATTTAACATACAGTATATACAGTACAGGCCAAAAGTTTGGACACATTACTATTTGTAATGTTTTTGAAAGAAGTTTCTTCTGCTCATCAAGCCTGCAATTATTTGATCAAAAATACAGAACAAAAATGTAATATTGTGATATATTATTACAATTTTAAATAATTGTTTTCAATTTGTTATACTTTAAATGATCATTTATTTCTGTGATCAAAGCTGAATTTTCAGGATCATTCCCCAAGTCTTCAGTGATCATGATCCTTCAGAAATCATTCTCATATGAGGATTCACATATATATATGTGTGTGTGTGTGTGTGTGTGTGTGTGTGTGTGTGTGTGTGTGTGTGTGTGTGTGTGTGTGTGTGTGTGTGTGTGTGTGTGTATACATTCACCTAAAGGATTATTAGGAACACTATACTAATACTGTGTTTGACCCCCTTTTGCCTTCAGAACTGCCTTAATTCACTGCCATAAATGGCATTGATTCAACAAGGTGCTGAATTGACCCATATTGGCCCATAACTGGCCCATATTGATAGGATAGCATCTTGCAGTTGATGGAGATTCGTGGGATGCACATTTACATTTATGCATTTGGCAGATGCTTTTATCCAAAGCAATTGCCTTCAAGGTACACATTTTACATTTTGTCAGTTCTTGCTTTCCCTGGGAATCGAACCCATGACCTTGGCATTGCTAGTGCCACGCTCTACTGGTTGAGCTACAGGAAAGCCACATCCAGGGCACGAAGCTCCCAGTCCACCACATCCCAAAGATGCTCTATTGGGTTGAGATCTGGTGACTGTGGGGTCATTTTAGTACAGTGAACTCATTGTCATGTTCAAGAAACCAATTTGAACTGATTCGAGCTTTGTGACATGGTGCATTATCCTGCTGGAAGTAGCCATCAGAAGATGGGTACATGGTGGTCATAAAGGGATGGACATGGTCAGAAACAATGCTCAGGTAGGCCGTGGCATTTAAACGATGCCCAATTGGCACTAAGGGGCCTAAAGTGTGCCAAGAAAACATCCCCCACACCATTACACCACCACCACCAGCCTGCAGAGTCTGAATGTCTGACTCTACCATCTGAATTTCTCAACAGAAATCGAGACTCATCAGACCAGGCAACATTTTTCCAGTCTTCAGCTGTCCAATTTTGATAAGCTTGTGCAATTTGCAGCCTCTTTTTCCTATTTGTAGTAGAGAAGAGTGGTACAGGACTGCTGCATACTGGATGTTTTTCCTTTTCGCACCATTCTTTGTTAACTCTAGAAATGGTTGTGCGTGAAAATCCCAGTAACTGAGCAGATTGTGAAATACTCAGACCGGCCCGTCTGGCACCAACAACCATGCCACGCTCAAAATTGCTTAAATCAACTTTCTTTCCCATTCTGACATTCAGTTCGGAGTTCAGGAGATTGTCTTGACCAATTGATCAGGACCACATCCCTATATATATATAATGTTTTATGTTAGATGTGATTAATAACTTTGAAAGCACTTTTAAAATTTTGTAATTTAGCATACTCAAAGAGCTCAAATATGGACTGTTTATTAATATATACCATAAAATAATTAAAATAATTTAAAATACATCAAATTATTCACGTTATTATGATTAACTGCTTGTAAATAACTGAAACATGTTTTCCTCTTTTTTATATAGCAGTAGTAGTTGCAAATAATAATAAAAATATAATATAAGTAATTAAATAAAGTGACTTTTATTCTTTATTTTATTTTCCATCCATCGTCCAAACCACATGAGTACTTTTATGATTTGTTTGCATTTATTTAGTATTTTACTTTTTAATTTTAATAAAAACCTTTATTATTTAATTTGGCAATTTTGTTATTATTTTTTATTCATTATTTTGATTTTATTTAGTGTTCATTCACATTTTACCACAAATACTGTTGACAGAATATTCCTCTGTTATTATTGGATCTTTATGTTTGCTTGAGACGGATTATTCTACAGCCTTTGACAACATTCCCAGAGCACTTGGAAAAGCAGTTCAGCAGTTTTAGCCGGAATGTGGTGATCTCCTCTTTGAAGAAGTGCCAGGTAGGAACGGGGCAAATCTCCATTGCAAATGTGAACTCGACATCTTGCTGATGCTAACATCATTTCTCTTGTAATGGTATTTATATAAGTACAGTAAGGAACCTGCTAATGAAGTCTGTAGATGTCAGTTTTAAGATTTCTGTGGGTAATGAGGGAATCTCAGAATCAGGGGAAGTAGATTAGCATCAGGTTTGTTTTTTTTCACACACTGACTCACATTAAAAAAAACTCTAGAAAAGAAACATTTTATACACCTGTCAAACTAGTTTCAGTTCTTATTGTGTTGTATAAAGATGATGTTCGTTTTATATTATACATGCTTATTTGAGAAGGCTGGTCTGAATGTGTGTTTCTGGTAAGTGGAACCATAATTTCTGGTCTTGTGATTTTTATCTGCTAATGAGCAGATGTAAGAAGGCAGGAATGATTCATTACTCGCATTAAGTCCTACTGCGATCTTCAATTTGAGCTTGTCAATGTCAGCTTGAAATTTGATTGTGCATCAGAACTGACAGTTTTCCATAATGATCACAAGCAAAGCACTTCAAAGAAAACATCAGAGATAGGTGTTGCCAGGTCGACATGGAGCAGCATATCAGATGCACCTAACGTATTTCAGAGTGAAATCCTAACGGCTGGGACTTGATATTCAAATCCATTGGGATTCAATTGGATGGTGAAAACACTGCTTTTCCCATCCATTTGACCCTGGTTATTTCTTTGACCAGAGACATGTCTGTGTCCATTTTGATTTCACATTGTCTTTAAAACCCAAGTCTCTGAATTAAATGGTGGGTTTTATTCTCAGTAGGAATTTTTAACTTAAGTGGGAGTTGAAACTTGGAGGATCCGGAACAACCCAGACTTGAGGTTCCAATGTGGCTGCTCAGCACATCAACTGAAACAGTTGTAAATGTATTGTTCATTGGCACTTCTATTTGTCTATAAACTCTACTATCCAAGTACTATCCAACCACTTTTTGTGGACATGATACTTGCTGGCCTCTGTTACAATCACCTCCCTAAACCTCACTTCTGTCCGGGTCACGGCACCAATGTGACTGGCTCTACTTTCAGTGCTCAGAGCGAGATTTAAACTAGCATGGGAGGCACGTTAACAAGGGCGCTAAAGACTGCAGTCTCCGGTGTTTGTCACTAGTGCACCTATTGTGATAAGTTGAGTGAGGTTTACCTGCACTGCTCTTTACAAGCTGGCCTCCGTTACGCTCACCGCAAACCTCGCTCCCATCCGGGTCACGGCACCAATGTGACCGGTTCTACTCGCCCCTCTCTGAGTGGCATTCGAACCAGCGTCACATGCATGGGTGGTGGGTCTGCTACCAACAATGTTAAAGACTGCAGCCTCTAACATCAGTTGCTAATGTGCCTCTTGAGGTTTACCAGGGTTGCCAACTCTCACGCATGCTTTCAGGCTCTGTCTCAGTTTTAATGTCTCACTCTGCCCAAGTAAATCTCACAACAAATTGCCAAACCTGCTTTTGATATGAAACAGTCTAAGCTTTTAAAATCTATTTTTTTTTTTGTTTTAATACGAAATTCTAACAATAATAAATAGCCTTTTGGCGCACTTAATGTGGCATAACATTTAAAGCCAGACCGTAAACAAACTTTTTTGGTAAACAGTACAGCATAGTGTGCATTGGTTATAATGTCAGTCAACCACATTTACAGTATCATTTTATTATGGAGAGTGATGGAGATGGAACTGTTAACATTAATGTAAATGTTTTTTCTTGTATTTAGCCCTCAGATATTCCTTACTAATTGGTCACACTCATACTCATTGTTGGTCAAATGTGGCCATACACCTAAACTTTTTTTCAATTAAATAGCCTATATGTTCTATATTTTCGTTCAATAATATTTATTGAACATTTTGAGGAGATATTTTGGTTCTAAATTCCATTTGGTCCATTAATGACCACTTAGAAAATATTTTTCTTATTTATATTACAATTAGTGTAGTAGTTAATGATAAAATGCAGAATTTCACATTAGAGTCATTTTATGGCTGGAAAAATATTAATTTT
Organism: Pseudorasbora parva; assembly: GCF_024679245.1. Taxonomy (NCBI): domain Eukaryota; kingdom Metazoa; phylum Chordata; class Actinopteri; order Cypriniformes; family Gobionidae; genus Pseudorasbora; species Pseudorasbora parva. The sequence goes on along the minus strand of NC_090196.1, from coordinate 27,752,313 downwards.
CATTTGTAATGCCATTACCCATTAGGTTGGCTCTTTGATAAATATACATGTATCTAGTCTAGTTGCTCCAAAAAAGTATTGCAGATCATAACTGCTTACTTATTTGTAGGTTTTGCATTTGAATAAATATTTAGACATGATCAAACACTAGCTTTACCTGTGAAATTTTAAAACGTTAATAACTCGCATCCCAATATTTTACTTGTATTCTAAAATATTTTACAATATTTTACTTGATACTTGTATAAGCACACACAAGTCAATCTTAATGCGAGCAAATATGCAAACCCGATTCGATTTTCGGAATCAGATTTGTAATTTAACCCAAGAATATGAACTGATACTGAATGAAGATTGATATATTTGTGCCAATCACAACCCGAATCGCCCCGCCCCCAAACCCATAAAAAACTAAATCTAACTCCATCTTGAAATTAAAAGTTGGAAACCCTTGGTTTACATGCACTGCTCTTTACTCGCTGGCCTCCGTTACACTCCCACCCGGGTCACGGCACCAATGTGACTGGTTCTACTCGCACCGCTCCAAGCAGGATTTGAACCAGCATCATCAGCATGGGTGGTGGGTAACAAGGACACTAAAGCCCGCAGCCTCTGGTGTCAGTCACTAGTGTACCTCTTGAGCGTCACCGGCATGGGTGGCAGGTGTTAAAGACTGCAGCCTCTAACGTCAGCCTAGTGGCCTCCCTAAACCTCACTCCCATCCGGGTCATGGCACCAATATGGTCCAACTTGCATTGCTCTGAGTGGGTTGGTGGGTGCAGTAACAAGGACGTTAAAGACTGCAGCCTCTTTTTCGTTAGTCACTAGTGTGCCTCTTGAGGCAAAAGGAGCTATTTTTACCTGCCCAGCTTTTTTTACTAGTTGACATCAGTTACATGATGCCCCCCCCCCCCCCATCCCCCCCGTCCGGGTAATGGCACCAATGTGACTGGTCCTACTTTTTATCGCTCCGAGCAGGTTTCGTAACCAGCAAAAAATTTAGTTTGCACTCTACACTATTCTTGTTCAATAAGCTGTTAAGTATACATCACAACAGGGAACAAAAGATTATCACAACCTCCGTTTTTAATGCAGAAGCATTCATTTGCAATAAAAAACATTAAGGACTTTGCCTCCTTTCATTTCAGAACACCGCTGCACGCCACTGCTGTGCAGAGCACACAAAACACACTCTCACATCTGCACAAGCTCTTTTTCAGTCGTGGCCCCAGCTGGGGGTCGCGGGGTCACTGTATTGTGGGGTCAGTAGCAGAGCAGTTATTGTTAAACCTGCTCTCCATCTCTGCAGGCTACAGCTGCACATGTTTCCTGATAGCGCGCTGCCTTCCATCAGCGGAGGAGGGAGAGAGAGGCCGAGCGAGCAGATGGAGGGAAGGTAAACTCTCTGTAGGGAGGAGTTTTTGAACTGCTGTAAGAAAACCTGCAATTTAACGCCTGTTACTGGACAGCATCCCAATGCAGCGACTGAAGCGATTGTTCAAACTACATCCCTGGACTTGTTTTTGAGCTGATATAGGGATGGTTGTCGAACTATAAGGTTCTTATGTGTGAATACACACTAATGTTTGTTTGTCTATTAAGGCTCTTACAAGTCTGCCTCAATAATGTTGAGAAACGTGTGTGTGTGTCTGTGAGAGAGAGAGTGTGTGATGGGTAGGTTTAGGGGCAGGGGCAGTGTAGGGGGAGAGAATGTACAGTTTGTACGGTATAAAAAAACGTTATGTCTATGGAGAGTCCCCACAAAGATAGTGAACCAGACGTGTGTGTGTGTGTGTGTGTGTGTGTGTGTGTGTGTGTGTGTGTGTGTGTGTGTGTGTGTGAGATCAAGCCAAAATCTGATGTACTGTCCTGACAGATTGTACTTCATGTAGTGAATTCGATTAAAATTTTAAATCGTTTAGCAACTTGATGTATTTTATTTATGAAACGTTTCATAAAAACATGACATCCTAGAATGCCCCTAATCTTTTTTCCTTTTTTTCAGATCCAGCAAACTTCTGGGGACAGTTTTGTCCCCAAAGTGTAGCTAAGTAAAGCCGCACTTATTCAGAGACACTCTTGTCTACACAGTAGGGGATTTCCAAATCTATAGCGGGGCCATTTTGCCTCATAAAACAGCAGCGGTGGCAGCGGCGTCAGAGTATTCCTGGCAGGGTTCATTTCTCATCCGCTTTGCTGGAAGAGCTGTATGATATTAGAGGAGTTCCACAGTAAATAAACCTCATATAGATGAATTTCAGCTGTGTGATATTCCTCTGGATAATTTATTCTTTTGTTTGTGTCTTTGACTGTGAATTTGCATATTTTGATTGTTTTTGCCTCTGTGGGTGAGTGAAAGACAGCTCCTAGAGATTTTCACCTCACAGCTGCTACGGTTATCTTGCTTTTCACTCCAAATGTGTGTGGTTTTTAAAAGCTCATAAATTATATATATATATATATTTATTTATATATAGGTAAAGTGTGTAATTTGTTCAGTAGTAAAACACTTTCCTGCTCCTGCTTAATGTGCAGGGAAAATTAGAAGACGTCCGGTAGTTGATTGCCTTGAAAAGTCAAACACTGTGACTGCGAAACATAAACCATGAGCAATATTGACTCTTACACTGGTGCGAATTTGGGGCAGGACTACCGGTATCTTTTTATTTGACCAATGGCAGATGGGGTCAGTCCAGTTTGGCAATGCTAGTGCTGCAGAAATTAAACACTTATATACTATATAGACTTTGCCAAAAGTATTGGGAGTAAACATTTGTGTAAGAATGGGTGTCTCTCAGGAGCTCAGTGAACTCAAGCGTGTACCCTGATAGGTTGCCATCTGTGCAAGAAGTTAATTTGTGAAATTTCCTCACTACTAAATATTCCACTGTCAATATTCAGTTGGGAACAATAGCAACTGAGCCATGAAGTGATAGACCACATAAAATCACAGAGCAGGGTCAGCGCATGCTGAGGGTCACAGTGTGCAGAAGTCACCAACTTTCTGCAGAGTCAATAGCTACAGACCTCCAAACTTCATGTGGCCTTCAGATGAGCTCAAGGTCAGTGTGTAGAGAACTTCAATGGGTTTCCATGGCCGAGCAGCTCATCCAAGCCTTACATCAAGTGCAATGCTAAGTGTGGGATGCAGTGGTGTAAAGCACGCCACCACTGACTCTAGAGCAGAGAGACGTGTTCTCTGGAGTGACCAATCTTGCTTCTCTGTCTGGCAAACCCATGGACGAGTCTGGGTTTGGTAGTTGCCAGGAGAATAGGACTTGCCTGACTGCATTTTGCCAAGTGTAAATTTTGGTGGAGGGGGGATTATGGTGTGGGGTTGTTTTTCAGAGTTTGTGCTTGGCCCTTTTGTTCCAGTGAAAGGAACTCTTAGTGCTTCAGCATACCAAGACATTCTGGACAATTTTATGATCCAAACTTTGTGTAAACAATTCAGGGACTGCCCCTTCCAACATCAGTGCCTGACCTTACAAATACGTTGCTAGATGAATGGTCAAAAATTCCGATAAACACACTCCTAAACCTTGTGAAAAGCCTTCCCAGAAGAGTTGAAGCTGTGATAGCTGCAAAGGGTGGGCCAACTCCATATTAAACCCTACGGATTAAAAATGGGATGTCATTCAATTTCATGTGTTTATGTAAAGGCAGGCATCATTTATATATAGTTAAGTCAACCAATATTTAATTTATTATTATTATTATTATTTTTGCTGGCCACTCTTAGATATTCAAATATTTGTTTAATGGTACAAATGAATCTGCTGAATGCTGACGGTATATATTTGTATATATAAAACACTTTTTTAAAAATCTATAGGGAGGTGTCACAAGTGTGCTATCTAGCGCTATCCAATGAGTGTCTGTGATACTGACAAGGTCTTCCAGTCATCTGGGAAAGATGTTGGCACCGATTTCTTGGAATTATGAGCTTCTGTTCGAACAGGGCAGAGTTCCAGAGGGCGATGCCAAGACTGAAACCAGGACTATTTCCGTAGACAGTTTTGTCTTGTAGATTCATCTCTGAATTGGGACCAGTGAAATGACATTTAAGTGTATTGCAATTGTTTTATGTCAAAATACTTTCTCTTGTCACATAAGCAAATATAGGACAATTCTTGATGTATTTCCCTTGAAAGTTGAAAACAAAAAATTCCAAGGTGCAACTCGAGCAGCCCTACAACAGCAATGCAGACTGAAGAGGCGGAGCTATCTCTTTATTCCAACCAATTACAGGCAAGATGAATGTTGCATGACAGCAAATGTGAGTTGAAATATGCTTAACCCATTTGATTATATTTCAATGTTGACTATACTTTCGACAATATTTCAAATCTGACGATGTTTGTAAATCAATTTTGACATATTTGTAATTAGCACAATTAAAGTTCACCAGGATGCCCTATGGGAAGAAGGCGAGCCGGCAGAGGCAGTGTGATGCTTTGGCCAGTGTTCTGCTGGGAAACCTTGGGTCCTGCCATCCATGTGGATGTTACTTTGACACGCACCACCTACCTAAGCATTGTTGCAGACCATATTCACCCTTTCACAGTATTTCCTGGTGGCTGTGGCTCTTCCAGCAGATAATGCTCCTGCCACAAAGCAAAAATGCTTCAGGAATGGTTTGAGGAGCAAAACAATGAGTTTTAAGAGTTGACTTGACCTCCAAATTCTCCAGATCTCAATCCAATCGAGCATCTGTGGGATGTGCTGAACAAACAAGTCCGATACATGGAGGCCCCACCTCACAACTTACAGGACTTAAAGGATCTGCTGCTAACATCTTGGTGCCAGATACCACAGCTCACCATCAGGGGTCGGTGGAGTCCATGCCTCGACAAGTCAGCAAAATGGGGAACAACACAATATTAGGAAGTCGGTGTGTATATATTTTTTAAACTAATTGTATATGCCTTGGGATTTCCTGTATAATTTAAAATAACTATGATTTTCAACTATTATTATACATTTAACTATGTGGAAAATTGTTAAAAACAGAAATAAAAGTTTTCAAATTAAAAGTATTTTTTATTTAATTATCATTTTTTATAGATGTGAAAATCTATAGATGTGGACAAAATTATAGATGTGCATCTTTAGCATTTAAAATAATATAAAATAATGTAAAAAATTACACATTTGAAAATTTGAATTGTACATTTAAATATAAAATAACATTAGATTTGAGAATATAAGAAATTAGATTTGTATATGTGAAAAATTTATTAATAATTATTGTATCTTTAGTACAAGAGGGAGGTATATTGTTGTAGCTTTTGATGATTTCTTTAGCCCTTAAGCATTATATTACATTACCAGAGGTGGACAAAGTACACAACTTCATTACTTGAGCAAAAGTAAAAGTACTGATGGTCAAATATTACTCCGTTACAAGTGAAAGTTGTAAAAATGGATTTTAACTTAAGTAAAAGTTCAGAAGTATTTGTTTTCAGAAGAACTTAAGTATGAAAAGTACATTTCTTTTTTTTATGTCAACGCATTATTTTAATATTGTTGTATAAATGCACATTATCCCATAATGGTTTCAGCCAGTCAGTGATGCTCAATCTGACATACTAGCATAGGACTAACTTAAACTCATTTAAATACTTGTATAAAAGTTACAAAGCTCTTTACAAATCTGCTCTCACTTTATGGTCGAATGCACAGATCATATACACTGATACGCATCTGATATTCTCCAACTGTTTACCTTCACTTAAACCAAAATCAACTTTGTTTATGTGAATACTCTGCAAAAAAAATAACATTTTGGCATCCGTCTTCTTCCATTTTGCTATAAACTGAAATTATTGAACTTCACGTGACCCTACAAGAGTGATTCCTGAAAGGCTTTCTGCAAAAACTCAAACACCTTTAAAAGAAGAAAAGAATCATCCACTGGCTTTCAAAGCAGCTACAGAAACGACTTTAGACTTCGAGGACCTTGATAGAAATGTAGTAGAGTAAAATGTACGATATTTGTCTTTGAAATGTAGTGAAATTAAAGTCGTAAGTTTCCAGAAAAAATAATACTCAAGTAAAGTACAGATACTCAAAAAGTGTACTTAAGTACAGAACTCAAGTAAATGTAGTTATTTACTGTCCACCTCTGTACATTTCATTATATTAGCTGCAAAACGGTTCTGTCAAGAGTTAACTGGCTAACGTTCGATATCAATACTGTGAATTGACACTGGCAGTCAATGTTTTTCTCTTTACCTTTCAGAAAGGTGAGTGAAAGAGTGTAGAAATGGGATCGGGGTGCAACACAAGTGGGATGCAGACACATTAGCAGGTGCGCTGAGCGTTCGGCCACAAGTTACAACACAGACATTTTGGATAGCAATTATTGACGGTGCCTATTTTTGGGAATATCGTCCATACAGGCGTTTGCATATGATTGCACATTAATTACAAACAGCTTCACTCAGACGTCTCTTATATAATAAAACCTACGTGTGTGTTTGTGTGATGAGGGTAAACAGCAGTCAGTGAGCAGAACGCTGAATTTATGCATGCTCATAAAGCAAAACAACAATCCACCAGCGCATAACAGTTGATTATTGAGTCTGATCCGATCTGACAGTGTACATAAACACAGAGAGACGAACTCCACAGCTGACTGGTCCAGAAAAACACATCCTGTATGGGGAATGAATGTGTTTCTCTGTAAGGTTTGTAGTATGGTCCTTTACATTAGGGTCTCCAGCGAGGCATTTGCCTTACATCTGCTTGATTGAATTTATTCGCAATGCCGAACTTCAAATGTCAGATTCTGCCCGCTCTCATTTTCTGTGAGCGGTGAAACATCCTCAGTAACATTAAGACATGTCTTGCCTAATTAAACTGTAATTAAATTTGTACTCCAGGGGTTCTATTTTAAACACAATACAATAACCCTCATCCTGCGCCAACACTAGAGGAACAAACTTGATAAAGAGTATTAAAAATGTCACATTGTGAAAATGTCCTAATATAGGTTTTAAAGCTAATGATTCAATCGAATGAAGAAAAAAACCCAATGCTCCTCCTGTGGAGATGAACTTTGAGTAAATCTGACACCCATCAGTGAATCCCATGAGCAGATGTTAGAATTTTACTGTAAGATTCGTAATTAGCAAAATGGCAGCATCACGTTTTGCACACAATCCATATTGTATTGGGTTGTTTGAATGGGTCCTTTCACTGGGTTCCAACAACCCAATTTCTGGGTTTGTCCAATTTCAACCCAATTTGGGTTGTTTTTACCCAGTGGTTGGGTTAAATGTTTGCTCAAAACAACCCAATTTCTGGGTTTGGGTTGTTTTTAACCGAGCATTTTAGCGTTTGTTTTTAGAAAATGTCTCTCATGCTCACCAAGGCTGCATTTATTTGGCAAGGCTGCAATATTTTGTATATACATTATTTATATATATATACCGAGTGTTGTGAAGCTGAGCACGGCCTAGGGTGACCACCTGCTAATAAGCTCAAGGAGGGACAAAGGGTATGTTTCTGAGGGACAATGTTGGACACTGCCACCCCACGGGCAGACGGGCAGATAGTGGTTATTGCTGATGTATGCTCATGAATAGGCCAACCAATGTGTATTTTTGACATAATATTATGAACATTCAATGAATTGACAGATGCACTTCCACTTACGATTTACTTTAGCTATTTTACTTTACTTATTTTTCATTACAATTTATTCACTTTAAATAAATTATAATATCAAATTATAGGATTAGCACAATTTGTAGTTGCTCAACACCACAGGAACAGAAAAATCAATAAATAGTTAAGTTAAAGTTAAACTAAAAGTAAAGTGAACTCTAGAGGTTCACGGATTGAGAAGGAGGGGAAGGATGGTGAACTTCCATGTTAGTATCAAGTCTGCACTGCAAAAAAAATATATATATATATTCTTACTTAGTATTTTTGTCTTGTTTTAAGTCTAAATATCTAACAATTCTTAAATTAAGAAACATTTACTAGACATGTAAAAAATATTGTCTTGTTTTGGGAAAATAAAATAAAAATAAAAATAAAAATTAAGCAAAATAATATGCCAATGGTGAGAAAAAATAATCTTGTTTTCTGCTTGAATTAAGATTATTTTTCTTACCCCATTGGCAGATTATTTGTCTTATTTTAAGCAAAAACTCTTTAAATAGAGGTATTTGTTCCCAAAACAAGACATTTACTTTTGTTTGATATTTTTTATTTATATTTTGGCTAGAAACAAGCGTAATACGAAAATACTAAGAAAAGCATTTTTTGCAGTTTGAGTCTGTGTCATTTGACATCGTTTTTTATCCATGTCCGATTGAGAGAGACGTTTTGCAAAGGTCAAAAAAAGCTCTCTAGGTCAACACCTTTCAGTCACAAATATTCATTTTCCCAGTCTTTCTTGTACCCACTCCTTCTCTTTTTAGTTGATGATTGCGGTGCCTCAGACTCCATTTTTCGAATAGGAAAGTGAATCTAAAAAGTTCCAAGTGTGTCTGGTATGCACGTGCGTACGCTGTCATGACAACAACGAAAAAGTTGACAACAGCAGTTCAACTGTGTGTGTGGCAACAGTAGTGTGCTGAACTGTCAAGTAATGTTGGTTTGGCTACCTGAGGCACGAGGATATAGAGCGACCAACTTTTTGAGCAAGCATGCGTGACACGGTCTCAATTTGCGGGACGCATAAATTTGGCTTCAAAGACAGATATGGGGTAACACAGATATGACTAGGGATGGGTATCATTAAGGTTTTAATGGTATTACTACTCTTACCGATACTGCTTATCGGTCCGGTACTTTAACGGTATTCTTATCGGTACTTTTTGAAATGTGTATATATATATATATATATATATATATATATATATATATATATATATATATATATATATATATATATATATATATATATATATACACACACACACACACACACACACACAATTAACAAAAATACACAGCCTACACAGTGCTTTCATTTCAGGAAGAATTCTAGTAATCAAATGTAAAATAACACTGCATAGTTTATCATAAATAGCCTAAATGAATGCTTATAAAAGTTATTCATCCAAGAGCTGTGAGTGATTTTCTCTTTGCATTTGGTTGTTTAATTCGCAGTAATTCGTCACCATGTTTATTTACACCCCTGCCTCTTAAAGACAGATGTGCAGATCTATAGGCGACTGATAATAGGCAGATGCACTATATTTTCTCTCGACTATATCCATAATAACTACGTCCATTTTAGACACAAACTGTGTTGTGTTAAAGAGACTCTCCAAGCCGGTCATTTTGACATGGATTATTGTGTACATTTGATCGTTTAGACGCGAGTGTGAAACCGAAAGTGTAATTGCTCGTCTCGGGCTGTTTCAGAGCGCGCGCCGACTTGGGAACAATCTCTTGCGCACATTTTTGTGCTTTTAATCGCTCTTTTTATTATTAAACGCATCCCACAATTTAACAACAGTAGTTAGACTGTATTTTACAATAATCACTGATCGTGCTGATTCTATCATTAGCCTACGTGTGAGTTTTATGGCAAGCCTTGCTGCAAAGGGATTAAGTTGCACTAGACATAAATATTATTATTATAATCTTTGAAAGCTAAAATCTAAAATAAAATCAGACTATCACAGATCTAAAAGTGTAACCAGGCTATGTTTGAATGTTTAGTTCTGTCCTCCATCATCACTTATCAGGGCTGTCGTTTTGCACCTCTCTCTCTCTCTCTCTCTCTCTCTCTCTCTCTCTCTCTCTCTCTCTCTCTCTCTCTCTCTCTCTCTCTCTCTCTCTCTCTCTCTCTCTCACGTGTATTTTCAAAAGTACCGACAGCAGAACCGATAACGTCCGAATTTATCGATACAACGGTCTTTCAAAATTCGCCCCCGGGCCGATAACGGTTTTCGGTACCCATCCCTAGATATGGCACGATTGACAGCCGACTCCCTCAGACGCTATGCTGACACGTCCCGGTTCATTAGTTAAAATAGCAATTTTCTCACAAATAGTTGGAATCATTTGGGATATTGTAAGTGCAAAAATACTACATAGTGCACATTTAAATTCTGCTCTTTTCCAATGAGTGTTTGTACAATGTTGTGAGCTTTCGTTCAAAGAATCCCCCCCAAAAGATTTTTGCACAACTGTTTTCAACATTGATAATAATCATAAATTTGTAAATCATCATATGAAAATGATTTCTGAAGGATCACGTGACACTGAAGACTGGAGTAATGATGCTGAAAATACAGCTTTATCGCATGAATAAATTACATTTGAAAATATATGTATACAGAATATTGTTATTTTAATAACATTATTACAATATTTTTTGTATTTTTAATCAAATAAAATCCAGCTTTGGTGAGCATAAAAGACTACTTCTAAAATCTGTAAATATCTTATATAAAACCTTTATATTTTACATAACGATTCTGAAGTATGGATCTTCACGTGATTTTTGAGGTAATATTATCCACAATCCTTTACATTACATAAGAAGCGGGGCTGTATATGCATGAAGGCGTGACGTATGAAGATATATCTTAGGCAAAATTTCACACATGCTTGCAAGATATCATAATAGCACATCTAATGATCTAAAACAACTGCAAGTCAGCATTTTTGAGCTTTTCAGACACAGCTGAGGAGTTTTATATACGTTTTTAAATAAGGTCACAGCGGCTAAAAAAATGCATGAATCCATTCAATTAATAAACTAAGCAAGTGAATTAATTTAGCTGATTGTTAACACTAACAGTATGCAGCAAACTGGTTTTATGTCCCAATATTGGCCTACCATCTTACTACATACTGAATATCCTCTCATCCCATTCATGAAATTCTTTCTGGAGGATCATGTGACAGGAAATTTACGTTTTGAACTATATCCACATAGAAAATAGTTCTTTTAGATGCAGCCATGGTGAGAAAAAAAGAACAAAATCGTACAGACCTTTTGAACGTTAGCGTACATTACCTTTAAAGAATGTGTTTAAGTGCATAGTAAAGTATCAGATGCAGCTCAGAAGAACCTCAACTGAACTCAACTATATTTGTCAATCTTACAGACTTTGTATAATTTATTATTAGGTTTCCACTACATTAAAAAAATAAGATAAAAGAGCAGGACAATGAAAAGACATGTCACATCCTCATTGCCTTTGAAATAAGTTAATTAAATGCAGTGCTAGAAGAATGACTTGAGCATGCAAAAGTGATCAAGTCAGCAAAACAGTGGACTGTGTGTGTTCGGGTTGATCATCTACAGCTCTTACGATCTCTCATTTGCTCTGAGCCGCAGTGTTGGGGTAATGCATTAATGTTGATTTACACCATTGCGTCGGTCACACCGTGGGCTACTCGTCGATTTCCATTTATACTTTTGCGTCCTTGTCCGCATCGACATGCATTACAAATGAGGGAGCGTGTGTACTCCTGAGGGAGGGGTTCTGGCCAATCACAGCGCTTGCGGTCCGCGTAGAGTTGACGCATTGTTTCATTTTTGGAGAGGGCGCACAGGGCGACGCGTGCAACACATAGCATGAATGTAGCTACGGCATACTCTCGACGCAGAATTATAAATTGGGCTTTAAAAGTGACATTTCACGATTCGCCACTGAATACCACCAGAGGGCACTCCACCCTGGACTGTCATTCCATCAAAGACTACATTACCCATCATCCTTTGCCCAGACTCATCAGCACTCATTGTTTGCACCTGTGTCTCATTTACCTCAGCCTATATAAACCATGTTCACTCTGTCATTCACAGCAAAGTCTTCTGTAACGTACTGAGAGAAACAGTTAGAAGATCCAAACACAGCTTTATTGAAAGGGTAATCCATGGAACGGCGTAATGCCCTCCAATGTCTGGCAGAGTATAAAAAAACTGTACTGCACATGTCGAATTCAGCCATCCACGCCCATCCACAGTTGAGTATACTTTGAAAGCTGTGAATCCGAAGCTGTGAAAGGGGAATCTGAATGGCATATCCTGACTGATGACAGGAGCTGGGGCTGGAGAAGGGTAATTAGGTCCGGAGAAACACGCTAGCTGTTGATATTACTGAAGGAGCTTATATATGTATGCTGTGATCGACATTGTATAGGTTGACGTATATCAGCTGACAGTCTGATTAGCTTTACTAATGTACTAACTAACACTACACTTGATTTTGTTGTTGTTGTTATTAAAAACAAACAAGCAAGTCCAGTCGAGAAAAAGTAACACAAAGGTATGGAGCACATTACTTTCCATAAAAAGTAACGAAATTAGTAACTTTTTTAGGGAGTAGTGCAATATCTCAACACATTACATAGTGAATAACTTTCTCCAACGCTGCTGTGCTGGTTGTTAATTAATAGTTGATGATTACTCCAGTCAGGTCAAGAAGTTCTCTAATCGGATGTTCCTCAAAAAGGAGTGACGTAAATTATGCGTGTGGCATTTGAAGATTCCAGGGAAGGCACTGCAAGCGTGATCTCACATTTTGCTGAACAATAATTCAATTGAATTCAATTTTGCACAATATACATTGTCCCAAAGCAGCTTTACAGAGAATAGTGTCTTACAGCCTCCCTCTGAGCAGACCGAAAGCAACAATGGCGATGATGAAAACGCCTTAAGATGGCTAGTTAGGATGAATGCTGCTCTGGATGTGGTGTATTCCTGCCCGATATCTGACCTGGAAAGAGTTTAGGTGTAGCAGTTGTTTTGTAGATGACTGAACCTGAGCGAAATCTTGACCCATGGATGCCTTTTATTTGCTGTCACCATGTTTCTGTGGCGTTATAGACCCATGTTTTGTGAGGTTTCTAGAATTCCCAAGTCGGAATTCCAACTTCTAATGGATATCCATTGCACTTTCCCAAGTCTAAAGTTGGAAATACAGACTTTTCCAAGTCAAACGCAACCTTAAAGTATTGGTTCACTTCAAAATGAAAAAATCCTGATAATGTACTCACCCCCATCTCTTCTGAGATGTTTATGTCTTTCCTCAGTCGAAAAGAAATACATTTTTCTCCACATAATGAACTTCAATGGAAACCAAAGGTTAAAGGTCAAAATCAGTGCAGTTTCAAAGGACGGGCTTCAGAGGCTCTGCACGATCTCAGAGGCATACGGTCTGATCTAGACAAATCATTGGTCATTTAAAAAAATAAAATGTGGCGGGGTCGTGTTCCAGGAGTGGGTCCCCCTCGGTAGAAATCGCGTTCGCGGGGGCACTGAGGTGCAATCAAAAAGGCTTTCACTTTCAAAGGGGCAGAGGCTCCCCCTTGTGCACGCAACTGCAACCCAGTGCGGGAAACCCTATCTCGTGTTGTCCTCCAACTTCAAAATTGTCCGACATCGTTGTTTTACCTTTATTTTTGTAAAGGCCGTTTGATTTAGTCTTTGCATGTGCGTTTTAACACTGGGTCGGTACTTCCACACCCTTGACCTTTCCGACGTGATGACCTCATACGCCATGAACAAGAACAACACAGAAGTAATTTGAGGTTAAAAGTATAATAATGTATATTTCTTTAGATAATGACCGATGGTTTGTCTAGATCAGACCCTATGCCTCTGAGATCGTGCAGAGCCTCTGAAGCCCTTCCTTTGGAACTGCACTGATTTGGATCTTCAACCGTTGGTTCCCATTGAAGTCCATTATGTGGAGGAAAATCCTGGAATGTTTTCCTCAAAAAACGTAATTTATTTTCTACTGAAGAAATAAAGACATGAACCTCTTGGATGAGATTGGGATTATCAGGAAATTTTCATTTTGAAGTGAACCAATCCAAGCTCATCTAGCTGGTATGTTTACATGACATCAAAAACAAACTTTAGTTTATTTGCGCACATTTCTGGTCTTAGGGTGTACTCACACTAGGCACGGTTGCCATGAACCGAGCCGGAGTACGATTGTCCCCCCTCCCCCCTCCCCCTCTGGCCTGCACTCACATAGGGTTTCAGCATTCGTGCCGGAGCACGCTTACGTCATTATGGTGCGACGGTTTCGGGTTTCAGCATTCGTGCCGGAGCACGCTTACGTCATTATGGTGCGACGGTTTCAGGTTTCAGCATTCGTGCCGGAGCAAGCTTACGTTGTTATGGTGTGACGGTTTCGGGATAAACAGGAAGAGCGGCACTCTCTGAACACAATGGAGTCCATCACTTTGTTTTCTTTGTGGATAATTTTGTGTCGTTTGGTCCACCTTGGTCCACAGCCCTCACACAGCCTGTTGTTAAACAGATGTGTCGCCTTAGTAGTGTGAAAATTTTCACCTAATTGTGTGAGGAGGTTTGCAAGGTACCAGCTGAAGTGCAGCTGGACTTTGCAGCTTTGATTACGGACTCCAGCACGGTTAGCGCTCACACTGCATGCGAAACCGCGCCCGAGTCCAACTGAACCGTGCTCTGGCCCACCTCTTCCAAGCGGGCCAGGGCCGGCTAATCGAGCCATGCCCGGGCACGGTTCGGAACACTCACTAGTTAAATGAACCGCGCTTTGGTGGTCAAACGCACTCGGTCATGGTACAAACTGGCTAGTGTGAGTACGCCCTTACTGTGAGTAATGTTCGTCTTTTTAGTATGTATTGTAGTAAGCTTTATCCCCCCTGATAGCGATATAGTGTTAGGCCACATCTGGCACATGTGGATCCCACGCTTACCAGATGTGGGCCGGATCTGGGAGCTGATGTCACTTAGGCCTGTGCTGGCTATATGTTAACCAGTAGCAGTTAGCATTTTAATAGACAACCTTTTTTTTTCAGGTCAGAAATGTCACATTATGTTGCCATTTGCAATCCACATTGCAAAAACTTGACTTTTAACCTGTGAGATGCGTTTAAAAACAAGCAATTTGCTATAAAGCGACAGTCATCTGGAGAGTTTAGCATATAATCTCTCTGTTTAGCATTTTATCGCACCGTTTAGCATTTTGTTGTCATTTCTTACATAATGTCACTATGTTTGGCATGCAGTGTTGATGCGAGTCTTGTTTGGATGCTTTTGTCAGATCAACAGAGCAGCAAAACCGTGTTCACTATTAACAATAAGGACATTTACAATGGAGTTTGTTTGTTGTGTGAAAATATTGTTGCTATGTGACTTTATATTTCCCTGTCCCTTTCTGCAGATGGGAAAGGTGTTAATGAGCTCTTTGTAGTGATGTCATATTACCCACAAATCCCTGTGCTCCCCCCTCCGGTCTCCACAGCAATCCCACGACCCGCAGAGAAAGAGAGAGAGAGATTCACGTCCCACTTTCTTCAACGCTGATAAATAAGCATGTGATTCTGATATTAGTTTGTTTCCATGGCAACTCACCCCAGTCACAGGACTGAGCAGGTGAGATGTGGCAGGTAGACAAAAACCGAGCGAGTGTGCGTGTTTCTGATCCTCGAGCGTTCATGTCATCCGTCTCGTTTAAGGTTGCACACATATATAGTCCAATATTTGTTTGTTCCGGCATAAAGCCTCTCACGTCAGCTGACGGTTTCCACAGTCCATGCTAAACACACACACGCACATGATCGTGATGAATTAGCTCAGTGCTTTAGGAATATTAATCACTTTGTCATCACAGCAGTAGAGGGAAGCAGTTTAGCACAGCTAGAGTCATAAAGACTCATTTATCATATCCTGAAGCACATACGCACACACATTTGAGCGGTTCTCCTCCTCCTCTTGCAAACTAGCGCCAGGACCAAAGGAAACTAAGGTATAAAAAGCAGCTGAGACAAACTTGTTTACTGTTAATGAACCGTAACTGCAGTCTTAAAGCTGACAGAGCAGATTTAGCAGCTTGCAGTGCACCGCAGCTTTAAAAGTGGGAGGGGCTACAGCTGGAGGATCGAAAGATGATTGGTCAAGGTGTGTTTTGAGGAGGATGCTGATCGATTCGATCGTGGCTGGATGAAGATTGATTGATTTATAGTTCAGTTTAATTCATTACAATTAGTTTAATTATTGCAGCTTTACAGAGAAAATATACATTAATTCATTATATTTAAAAATGTAATTTTATTTAAAATTGCCATATCATTGTAAAATTGTTTTGCTACAGAAAAACTGGTAACACTTTATTTTAAGGTGATATAGTTACACGTTATGTATTTACTATAGTAATATAAACCGTAAATTATGCATAATTACAAGTTACTAACCCTAACTCTATATTAAGCATGTGTAGTTAATATTACTCTGTACTTATTTAAATATGACTGTACTTATTGTACAATGTAACTATGTCACCTTAAAATGAAGTGTAATCAAAAATGTTGTCAAACTTTCATCAGAATATATAAACTTAGTTTAGTCGTAGTTTTTGTTATTTTTGGACCAAAATGTATTTTCGATGCTTCGAGCGATTCTAATGAACTAACTGATGTCTCATATGGACTACTTTGATGATGTTTTTATTCCCTTTCTGGACATGGACAGTATAGTGTGCATACACTTAGATACGCTCTCGGACTAAATATAAAATATCTTAAACTGTGTCTGAAGATGAACGGAGGTCTTACGGATGTGGAACGACATTAGAGTCTTTAATGACAGCAATTTCCTTTTTGGGTGAACTAACCCTTAAATGTATGATGTTAAGGAGCCAGAACCTTTTAAATGAAATCTAGTTAATATCAATGTAACATGAGGTGCATTGTGCAGCAAAAAACAAAAACTGAAATATGTTCTGTTCTTGCCCAGAGCTCTGATTGATTGAAGATCACGTCATCTGTGACAGCCAGTAAGAAGTGTCCATGTGGTGCTCGGGACTTGATTATTACTCTCTCAGATTCATCATCAGTGATTAGAAAAGTGATTTAGGTGGATCTCAAACTCAGCAGCACTGGGTTTGTCTGATTACGACTCATTCAAAGCTCACTCGGGAAAATAACCCACAGTAAAAAATGAACACTCTTCAGATGTATATCGGAACCAATACTGCTCAAAACCCCTACACACTGTCACTTACTGAGAACTCCTCCATCTGTGGGTCATCGTGTGCGGTGCGAGACAAACGGGTCCCCTGAGTTTTTGAAATCTCAGAATTATCCGGCTGACGCTCAGACGAGTCATAAACACACTACACTTGCGTAGCCAGACTTTTGAATATCGTCATGAAGTCTGGAATGCATTGCCACTTATTCTGGCCAAGAACGTCCCACAGAAAGAAGAGACAGGAAGAGACCATCTGACTTGTGTGTAAACAACGTCACACTCCTTTTTTCACTTACACTCACCAGCCACTTGTTAGTTCCAGGTCCCGTTTTGCCTTCAGAAATGCATTCATTCTTAATGGCATAGATTCAACGAGGTTCTGGAAACATTCCAGGTCCATATTGATATGACAGCATCATGCAGTTCCTGCAGATTTGTTGGATACACATCCATGATGTGAATTTCGCGTTCCACCACATCCTAAATGTGCTCTTTTGAGTTGAGATCAGGTGGAGTCCAATCGAGTATAGTGAACACCTTGCCATTGTCATTGTCCTAAGTAGCCATCAGAAGATGGGTATGCTGTTGATATATGAGGGATTGACATGGTCAACAACAATAGGCTGTGACATTTAAACAATGCTCAATAAGTACTTAAGTCCTAAAGTGTGACAAGAAAATATCCCTCACACCAGCAGCCTGAACTGTTGACACAAGGCAGGATGGATCCATGCTTTCATGTTGTCTACGCCACATTCTGACCCTGCCATCTGAATGTTGCCGCAGAAATAAAGACTCGTCAGGCGTTTTTCCAGATAATCTTCTATTGTCCTATTTTGGTGTGTGTGAATTGTAGCCTCCGTTTCCTGTTCTTCACTGACATGAATGGCACCGTTGTGATCTTCAGCAGCTGTAGTCCATCTGCTTCAAGGCTGGATGTGTTGTGCCTTCAGAGTATACTCTTCTGCAGAACTGTAACGTGTGGTTATTTGAGTTATTTACTGTTGCGTTTCTATCATCTCCTACCAGTCTGGCCGTTATCTTCTGACCTCTGACATCAACAAGACGTTTTTGCCCACAGAACCGCCACTCACTGAATATTTTCCCTTTTTTGGACCATGCTCCATAAACCCCATAGAGATGGTTGTGCATGAAAATCCCAGTAGATCAGCAGTTTTCAGCAGTCCCCAACAACCATGCCACATTCACAGTCACTTAAATAACATTTCTTAACAAAGCTCAGTTTGAACTTCAGCAGATCCTCTTCACCATGTCTACAAGCCTAAATGCCTTGAGTTGCTGCCATGTGATTGGCTGATTAGATATTTGCGTTAACGAGCAGTGTGCAAAATAATTATTAATTACTGGTGTAACCTGTCCTTCTCGACCCGCTCAGAGCAGGATTCGAACCGGGGTCTCCGGCGTGGGAGGCGGGCATGCTAACAAGGGTGCTAAAGTCTGCAGCCACTAGGGCCACTTAAGGTCAGGGGAGTTAGGTTTATTAAATGAAATCTGTCTTACTCGACTCGCTCTAAGTGGGATTTGATCTGGGGTCTTCGGTGTGGGAGGTGGGCACACTAACAACGACGCAGCCATTAGTACGCAACTTGAAGCCAGGGAATTTAGGTTTTACCCTCTTTACTCTTTACTACCATCCAGGTCACGGCACCAAATGTAACTGGTCCTAGGATTCAAACTGGCGTGGGAGGCAGGCGTGCTAACAAAGATGCTAAAGAGCGTATAGCTGATAACACACCTCTTGAGGCCAGATGAGTGAGGTTTACATGCACAACTTTTACTGGCCTACGTCCGTTACACTCACCCATCCTAAACCTTCCATCCGGGTCATGGCACCAAATATAATTGTAACGAAGTTCGTTGATGGAAGGAAGGAGACGGGAACCGGCGAACATTCACCAAACTTTAATTCAAAATAAATAAACAAAACGAAAGTAAAGTAAACCGCGGACAGCCCCTCGCGGACGACTGCCCGCACACACACAACAAAATGTAAACAAAACATAACATAAAATCCAGGCCTGGTCCTCTCTCGTCCTTGACTGGTGTTGCTCATCCTTAAATGCCTCCGAGCTCCCTCATGAGAGGACTTGAGACCGGTGTGGCTCGCAGGTGACACTCCTTCACAATCACACCCCCGGTCTCACTCGCTCCTGCCATGTCCCTCGCTCGTTCCCCTAGCCACAATAATCAATCTTACTTGATTTGTTTCAAGCAGAATTGGAACATGGGGGACTCCATTGTGGAAGGTGGGCACGCTAACAAGGACACAGCCACTAGCGCTACATAAGGTCAGGGGAGTGGGGTTTACACACACAGCTCTTATTGGCCTCCCTCGGCCCTCACTACCATTTGGGTCATGGCACCTAATGTAACAAGTCCTACTCGACCCACTCCAAGCTGGATTCAAACCGGTGGTCTTTGGCTTGAGAGGCTGGCACTAAAGACCCCAGTCGCTAGCGTGCCTCTTGAGGTCAGGGGAATGAGGTTTACACACACAGCACAGGCTTGCCAGAATGGCAATAAAGACATCATCATATGTAGCAAAATTTGCTGTAGTGGGTTTTGTGTAAATGGTTTATAACACTTTCCCCAATAATGTACACATGGCCTTATGCATTGGCTTAGTTTGCACGTAAACTCTCATTGGGAGATTTTTAAACTTTATTCTTAAGTAACCAAATTGACCCAAATCAGCCCACCTAAGCCTGAATTATCGACAAATCAAAGTTTGGAGACTGTACGCTAAGAGAGTCGGGGCTTAATTAAGTTACAGAACTTTAAGATGGTTTGGGATTTTTTAAAAGTGTTTAAAGAATATGAATACAGTACCAATTTGCAAGCACTGTAACAATACAGGTGTGCTAATGATGGTGATGACGACTAGCGTACACTATCCCACTGTGTGTCACACACTCTCTCTACAGTAATGATACTCGGTGTGGGCGTTTCAGTGCACCTGTGATCTAATGCCTAATGAGATGGGAGAATCTGTCTGATCTCGCTCTCATTCTCTCGTGTCCTCCTCGCTGATGAATGGAAAGGCAGCTCTTAATTAGATTGTTTTACATTGTATGTCTGATATGGGACTAATTAAACTCCTACAGTAAGACAGGGAAGCTCTTATAATGAGAGCAGGTGAAACAAGGGTTTTACTCTCTTTCCCTTACAGCAAAGGACACTATAAGGTTGTATACTGAGAAATAAAATTCTTGATCTTTTTAGATAAAAGACTTTAATGCATTACGGAAACTCACAACTTCATTCCAAGTCCAAAAAAAGGAAACAATCTGTTGACACCAAGCTGCAAACATGACTGGCTATATATGTGTATGAAAACATTGACACAGGACCACCCATGTTTACGTGTTATGATGGCTTTAGAAACTTTTCCCACCCATTCTCAATTAGGTAATATGGAGGAAGTAGGATAGAACTGATCTGTGCTGTTCCTGGTTGTTTGCAGCACCTACAACTCTGCAGGTCCTTCCCTAAGCTGTGGTTGACATTTATTCTTAACTAGTTTGTGTGGTACATTTTAGTGGATTCATTCGGGAGCCTGTCGAAATGTAATGTAGATGTACAATGAGGATGTTTACAGCAGGGAAAAGTATTTCCTTACTGCTCTAGCTTGGGTATCACTCAAGCTTACACTTGAAACTTGCCATTGTGTATTGCAAATGTTGAATTAAAATCAATTTAATTGTCCTTAAAGGGCTTTACGCATGGAAAATATATTGTCATTGTCAAGCATTATATACAAAAGAGCAGTTATAATTATATCATATAGCACATCAATCACAAATAAAAAATGGTAATATACACAACCTAAAAAATGTGGCCCTGAGGGGGAAAAATGACAATACAATCCCAATACAAACTGCTTTCACTGTTTGATCGCTCTCTCCAGGGACCTTGTCCTTGGTGCTGAATGGAATGCGTGTCGCTGTCCGTGGTCCTGGAATCCTTTGTGTGGCTGTGCGAGGTCTCGCACTACATGTTTTGAAGAGGCTCTTGAATATTGTGCGAAAAACATACCTCTGAGAGTCATGAAAGCATCATGTGGCTCTGTGTTTGTGTGAGCGGTTAAATGTGGACTGCTTGTGATTGCGGGGTCTTGTCTTTGATTGCTGGTAATTGTGGGAAATCAGCAGCATATGAGGTAATCAGCACAGCTTTAGTAAGACACCTTTCATTTCAGAGTGCTGTTTGTTCACCTGAACGGCTAACTGAGATCAGAAACAACTACACATCATGGACACGAACAAGATGGATGGATGGATGGATGGATGGATGGCTATGTTATCTTATGGTTATATCATTCTGTCTAGATGGATAAATAGATGAAGGATGGATGAATAGATGCAAAGCCTTATGGGATAGCTAATAAAAACCCCTGCAAAGGGTGACTCATGAACTCAGACAGTATTGTTTTACTGCCTTCTTTTTTAATATTTTCTCTCCTTCTGTCTCTCTTTGTCCTGAAGGCAGAGCTATTATTAACGCAGTCACCTGCGCTCCAGTTGTGTCCTGGTGCATGCTGGTATAGCTGTGAGGGACAGCGACTGTGTGTAGATCATCTGACAACTTTGCTGGAGGGAGATTTCAAATGCCTTCTCCTCCATTACTCCTCTCCTCCTCTCGTCCTCCACTACTCCTCTCCTCCATTACTCCTCTCCTCCTCTCGTTCTCCACTACTCCTCTCCTCTATTACTCCTCTCCTCCATTACTCCTCTCCTCCTCTCGTTCTCCACTACTCCTCTCCTCTATTACTCCTCTCCTCCATTACTCCTCTCCTCCTCTCGTTCTCCACTACTCCTCTCCTCTATTACTCCTCTCCTCTATTACTCCTCTCCTCTATTACTCCTCTCCTCCATTACTCCTCTCCTCCTCTCGTTCTCCACTACTCCTCTCCTCTATTACTCCTCTCCTCCATTACTCCTCTCCTCCTCTCGTTCTCCACTACTCCTCTCCTCTATTACTCCTCTCCTACTCGTCCTCCACTACTCCTCTCCTCCATTACTCCTCACCTCCATTACTTCTCTCCTTCTCTTGTTCTCCACTACTCCTCTCCTCTATTACTCCTCTCCTCCTCGTCCTCCACTACTCCTCTCCTCCATTACTCCTCTCCTCCTCTAGTCCTCCACTACTCCTCTATTACTCTTCTCCTCCTCGTCCTCCACTACTCCTCTCCTCTGTTACTCCTCTCCTCCTCTCGTCCTCCACTACTCCTCTCCTCTGTTACTCCTCTCCTCCTCGTCCTCCACTACTCCTCTCATCTAATACTCCTCTCCTCCTCTCGTCCTCCATTACTCCACTCCTCCATTACTCCTCTCCTCATCTCGTCCTCCACTACTCCTCTCCTCCTCCACTAGTCCTCTACTCCTCCACTAGTCCACTCCCCCTCTACCACTACTCCTCTCCTTCACTACTACTCTCCTCCTCCTCCACTACTCCTCTCCTCCATTACTCCTCACCTCCATTACTTCTCTCCTTCTCTTGTTCTCCACTACTCCTCTCCTCTATTACTCCTCTCCTCCTCGTCCTCCACTACTCCTCTCCTCCATTACTCCTCTCCTCCTCTAGTCCTCCACTACTCCTCTATTACTCTTCTCCTCCTCGTCCTCCACTACTCCTCTCCTCTGTTACTCCTCTCCTCCTCTCGTCCTCCACTACTCCTCTCCTCTGTTACTCCTCTCCTCCTCGTCCTCCACTACTCCTCTCATCTAATACTCCTCTCCTCCTCTCGTCCTCCATTACTCCACTCCTCCATTACTCCTCTCCTCATCTCGTCCTCCACTACTCCTCTCCTCCTCCACTAGTCCTCTACTCCTCCACTAGTCCACTCCCCCTCTACCACTACTCCTCTCCTTCACTACTACTCTCCTCCTCCTCCATTACTCCTCTCCTCTTCCATTACTCCTCTCCTCCTCTTCCACTACTCCTCTCCTCCTCCTCCACTACTCCTCTCCTCCTCCTCCTCCACTAGTCCTCTCCTCCTCTTCCACTACTCCTCTCCTCCACTACTCCTCTCCTCCACTACACCTCTCCTCCTCCATTACTCATCTCCTCCTCCTCCACTATACCTCTCCTCCTCCATTACTCCTCTCCTCCTCTTCCATTACTCCTCTCCTCCTCCTCCTCTTCCACTACTCCTCTCCTCCTCCTCCACTACTCCTCTCCTCTCCTCTCCTCTCCTCTCCTCCTCCTCCTCCTCCACTACTCCTCTCCTCCTCCATTATTCCTCTCCTCCTCCTCCACTACTCCTCTCCTCCTCCATTACTCCTCTCCTCCTCCACTACTCCTCTCCTCCTCCACTACTCCTCTCGTCCTCCATTACTCCTCTCCTCCTCCACTACTCCTCCTCTCCTCCTCCACTACTCCTCCTCTCCTCCTCCACTACTCCTCTCCTCCTCCATTACTACTCTCATCCTCCACTACTCCTCTCCTCCTCCACTCCTCCTCTTCTCCTCCATTACTTCTCTCCTCCTCCACTCCTCCTCCATTACTCCTGTCTACTCCATTACTCCTCTCCTCCTCCTCCTCCACTACTCCTCTCCTCCTCCTCCATTACTCCTCTTCTCCTCCATTACTCCTCTTCTCCTCCATTACTCTGCTCTTCTTCCACTACTCCTCTCTTTCTCCATTACTCCTCTCCTCCTCCACTACTCATCTCCTCTCTTTCTCCATTACTCCTCCCCTCTCCTCCTCCATTACTCCTCTCATCCCCTCTCCTCCTCCACTACTTATCTCCTCCCCTCTCCTCCTCCATTACTCCTCTCCTCCACTACTTTTCTTCTCCCCTCTCCTTCTCCATTACTCCTCTCCTCCTCCACTACTCCTCTCCTCCTCCACTTCTCCTCCTCCACTACTACTCTCATCCTCCACTACTCCTCTCCTCCTCCATTACTCCTCTCCTCCTCCACTACTCCTCTCCTCCTCCATTACTTCTCTCCTCCACTCCTCCTCCATTACTCCTGTCTACTCCATTACTCCTCTCCTCCTCCTCCTCCTCCTCCTCCTCCACTACTCCTCTCCTCCTCCTCCATTACTCATCTCCTCCTCCTCCTCCATTACTCCTCTTCTCCTCCATTACTCTGCTCTTCCTCCACTACTCCTCTCTTCCTCCATTACTCCTCTCCTCCTCCACTACTCATCTCCTCTCTTCCTCCATTACTCCTCCCCTCTCCTCCTCCCCTCTCCTTCTCCATTACTTCTCTCCTCTCCTCCTCTATTACTCCTCTCCTCCCCTCTCCTCCTCCACTACTTATCTCCTCCCCTCTCCTCCTCCATTACTCCTCTCCTCCTCCATTACTCCTCTCCTCCACTACTTATCTCCTCCCCTCTCCTCCTCCATTACTCCTCTCTTCCTCCATTACTCCTCTCCTCCATTACTTATCTCCTCCCCTCTCCTCCTCCATTACTCCTCTCCTCCTCCATTACTCCTCTCCTCCACTACTTATCTCCTCCTCTCTCCTCCTCCATTACTCCTCTCCTCCTCCATTACTCCTCTCCTCCACTACTTATCTCCTCCCCTCTCCTTCTCCATTACTCCTCTCCTCCATTACTTATCTCATCCCCTCTCCTTCTCCATTACTCATCTCCTCCATTACTCCTCTCCTCCATTACTTATCTCCTCCCCTCTCCTTCTCCATTACTCCTCTCCTCCATTACTTATCTCATCCCCTCTCCTTCTCCATTACTCCTCTCCTCCATTACTTATCTCATCCCCTCTCCTTCTCCATTACTCCTCTCCTCCATTACTTATCTCCTCCCCTCTCCTTCTCCATTACTCCTCTCCTCTATTACTTATCTCCTCCCTCTCCTTCTCCATTACTCATCTCCTCTATTACTCTTCTCCTCCAATACTTATCTCCTCCCCTCTCCTTCTCCATTACTCCTCTCATCCAATACTTATCTCCTCCCCTCTCCTTCTCCATTACTCCTCTCCTCCAATACTTATCTCCTCCCCTCTCCTTCTCCATTACTCCTCTCCTCCATTACTTATCTCCTCCCCTCTCCTTCTCCATTGCTCCTCACCTCCAATACTTATCCCCCCTCTCCTTCTCCATTACTCCTCTCCTCCATTACTTATCTCCTCCCCTCTCCTTCTCCATTACTCCTCTCCTCCATTACTTATCTCATCCCCTCTCCTTCTCCATTACTCCTCTCCTCCATTACTTATCTCCTCCCCTCTCCTTCTCCATTACTCCTCTCCTCCATTACTTATCTCCTCCCCTCTCCTTCTCCATTACTCCTCTCCTCCATTACTTATCTCATCCCCTCTCCTTCTCCATTACTCCTCTCATCCATTACTTATCTCCTCCCCTCTCCTTCTCCATTACTCCTCTCCTCCATTACTTATCTCCTCCCCTCTCCTTCTCCATTACTCCTCTCATCCACTACTTCTCATCCCCTCTCCTTCTCAATTACACCTCTCCTCTAGTCCTCCATTTTCTCCACTCTACTCCTCCTCCTTCTCTCTTTTACTAGTCCTCTCCTCCTCTCTCCTCTCCTCCTCTCATATAGCCCTCTTTTCCTCACCTCCTCTCTACTCCTATTTTTTAGCGTGTTTTAGCCTATTGTTTATGTGTGCTAGTAATGAGGTTTTGTGTTATTGATGATGGAGTTATGGATGATTTTATAATGTACTTTAAAAAAATAATAATTTTAATTAGTTGATGAGGTAAAATGATACAGATAACAATGTTGTAAATCCTGGATTTAATGTAATAATAAATATCTGTTCCTCCTCTTCCTCTCCTCCTCCTCTCCTCTCATCTTGGAGCTCTAAACATAGACAAGCATATGTTCACTTTCTCCCTCTGACCTCAGGAGAGAGAGAGCGGGGAGATTCAGCGCAGATGAGCTGGTGGGAAAGAGAGATGGGCGAGAGAGGCCGGCTGCAGATGTTTCTCAGCGTGTACCTGAATAAGAACACTCATCCTGCTGACTCATACAAACTCACACACACAGGCACTGAAAATCTGACCAGGCAAGTTCTGGATTCTCCTTCTTTAATCTCTGTGGAATCTTTCCTGTCACATGATAACCTGAGTCTCAGGTTTCTTCCTCTGTATAACAAAGGTTTCCTGGAATGTTCCAGAAGCAGAAATCCCATTCAAATCCTTCATAGAGAAATGTAGTACTGATTTAACATGCAGTATAATTAATTTAAAGACTCCTCATACTACCATGTGGTTGTTAGACAACAACAGAAAATCTGTAAATGGGATTAATTAGTGTTTATATATATATATATATATATATATATATATATATATATATATATATATATATATATATATATATATATATATATATATATATATATATATAATATATTGTATGTATTATCTTCCATGTAAATTAGAGGTGTTTTCTGATTACAAAATGACTTAATTCATTCATTCATTCATTCATTCATTCATTCAGTCCTTTTCTCCCCTCTTTAATAGGAGCCGTTAAATGCAGACCTTCTACAGGTTTTTATAATTGTTTGTTCAAATGAGATGCACTATGATTCATCTGTGAGCTGATTGGTTTGGGTCAGTGCTCAAAACACCGATTATTGCTTTGAAAAGCTGGAAGATATGAGATGTATGAAACCAAAGCTTTGGTAAGTGTTTCATGCTGCTGGTTAAAAAGCGCATATATTCATATGATCTCTGTAAAGTGTTTTAATAACTAGTTTTAGAAGCACAATTCAATGGCGACTGGTCAGTCTGAATGCGGCTGCTGTGCTGAAGCTCTCGCTGAAAGAACATCTGATTCTTAGGGGAGTTCAGCTGCATTTGCACGTCAAAGACTGCATTCATGCTGATGCTTCATCAAAAAAAAAAGAGATCCTCTGATGTCCCTACCAACAAACGAACGGCTCATTCAGAGCGTGTGTGCGCACATGCCATTAACACGAGGGAGATTAGCATCATATATCGAAATGTTCACAAAAGTACATATCTCAACGGGTAGAGACAACTGAATGGTTTTAATATTACATACATGTGACATGCTTAATGTTAAAGAGCGTTATTAAGCGCAATAACTCAATGCACAGAAAAGCTGCCTTTCGGACTGGACGTAATCACACATTTGGTTATGTTACGCATGTCCAAATACACACAAAATGATGTCAAAATCTTGGCGAGTATTCACAACTTTGGTTGCGTTGAACTCTACTTTTAGAAATACATTTACAAACTTTCCTAAGCATCGTCTTTTTCAAATGCATCCAACTTTGTCAAGTGGACAAGCAAAGTTTATTTGGACAGACCCTAGACTACCTCGATTTTTGACCGAGGGAACAAGTATACTTAACATGTACACTTCAGGCAAATCCATAGACCACAATGCACCATGATTGTGACGTCACAGGAGGTCTTATTACCCCTCCTCCCCACACAACTCTGTATGATATTGAGTTTTTTAACCGCATTTAATACTTGTATTACTACCTTAAGCTGACTATTTTTAACAATTATAGTTTATTGAACTACTATAATTTTCATTTGTGTATTTTTTTATGTATAATATATTCATATATTCATATTTATATTTGTTTATATGAAATGTTTTAACAGCCCAAGCATACATAAAGGCCTGTAAAATGGTGCGTAATGGTGCCTAATTAATAAGAGGAAAACCTTATTAATAAATCAGCCTCCATTTAAACACATTTCGGGTTCTGAAATGACTGAGGTGCCCTTGAGCGAGGCACCTAATCCCCATTCGCTCCCAAGGCACCAAAAAAAGGCTGGGGTGTGTGTCTACGGTTTGCAGTGTGTTTGTGTGTGTTCACTACTCACTACTATTAATGTGGGAGCACTAACTTGGATGGGTTAAATGCAGAGGACAAATTCCAAGTAAGACGGTTACAATATTTGACCTTCACGTCAGCTTTACTTTCAACCGAGTGAACACGACGGAAGAGTGCAAAAAGTGTGCCTTTGTTGGCATGTGCTACTTGCACTAGCTCCACCTAATAATGCCGATTGGGCGAAACAAGATTAAAAAAAACAAAGATAATTTAATGTTTTCAGTGGTGTAGTCAGTAAAGCGTAACGCTTGAGGCTCAAGGTTTTGTAGCGATCGACCCGGGTTCAAATCCGCCTTTTGTCAAAGCTTGCTCTTCTTACATCGGAAAGGCATTTACTCTCAATAAAAATTAATAATATGTTCTAAAAGTGAAAATAAAGTTCTTTAATAATAATAAAAGTATTTATTGAGTATAGGGTTGGGGTTGGTGTAGAGAGGGGTTTTATTAAGGCGGAGTCAATTTAATCATTTTATAAATCTAATCATTTACACTTTTATTATTGTGTCATGTTAATGAAGCCTACAAAAATCCTGAGGTGCAAATAGTATGGATCTGTCAAAATAAAGTATGAATTACATGTAATTACTATTTACACATTGCAAAGAACTGCTACTTTAATGCGGTGTAAATAGAATATATCACTATTTTCACTACGTATGCCATCTCAATGAGCATCTACAGATAGCAATTATTGCTAGAATGTTTGCACGCCTCGCTGACAGGACTAAACTAACAACGCACATGATTTTAAAATGTAAGGCTCTACCCAAAAATACAATAGATTTCACTTCTACTGTGAATATTGGTAGGCTGCATGGTTTTCACTATGAGATTGTTTTAATACAGATGGGCTACACTGTAAAAAAAAAAAAAAAAAAAAAAAATTGTTTTTTGTTGGTTTAACTTAAAAAAGTAAGTAACCTGGTTGCCTTAAAATTGTGAGTTTATTGAAATAAAAAATTTGAGTTGATACAAATAAAATTAAAGTAGAAACTCAAAATATGTTTGTATCTGAACCACATAAAAAGTTTGATAAATCATGAAAATAGCACTATTTGGCATGTTTCACTGCGTCATCAGAAATAAAACTCACACAATTACCCAATACGCTTACAAAATATTTTAATAATATTTTAATAAAGGTTGTCAAATCTCTAAAATGAACATTGTATTAACTCAAAATTTTAATTTCAATAAACTCAATTTTTATTTCAATGAACTCAAAATTTTAAGGCAACCAAGTAACTTTTTTTCTAAATAATTTTTTTACAGTGTACTGGATATTTTTATGGTATGCCAAAACGTTTTTATTTTTAAATGTGATCCTTTTAACAGTATTTACCATACTTTAATTATTTATTTATTTTTTATATGAAAAATATGCATTATGGAAATTCTATACACAAATCCGCCGCAAACTTTATGGACACCGCCATCTTGCCTGCCGCCATTACTGCGTGCCTGCGAAGTGCGTGACGGTGTGACACTTGCCGGTGTCCTCTAATGACATTTCAATGAAAGCGGATCCTGCACATTAAATAAAATGTCTGGTGAAAGGGAACATTGGGTAGATGATGTCAGGCAGTGGCCAAAACTTACAGAAAGGTATTTTATTGACAACAGGATGTATTAATGTATAAATGCGTCTGCCAAATGTAATGTAATTAAGACAGCAATAAAACTGAACACTGTCATTGTGAGCTGTGT
Organism: Pseudorasbora parva; assembly: GCF_024679245.1. Classification (NCBI taxonomy): domain Eukaryota; kingdom Metazoa; phylum Chordata; class Actinopteri; order Cypriniformes; family Gobionidae; genus Pseudorasbora; species Pseudorasbora parva. Next base: position 27,722,827 of record NC_090196.1, on the reverse strand, counting down.
TGCTAATATTAGGGCCCTGCTTTCCGTGATCACGGAATTGTTTTACACAAACACGTTTTAAGAACATGAAATAACGAACAGTTATGAGGACTTATGCTGCACTTAGAGCAGTACTGCGCGGCAGTAATGCACGACGCGCTGTAAATGATAAAGGATCAAATGAACGTAAAGAAAACCACTTAAAGACAGAAAATAATTGAAACATACGTGCCTGTTACAAAGGGACTTTAAGTCACAATTACACAAATGTAGCTTTGTAGTTTTCTCTATTGTTACTGACAGATTATGGTACGAGTCCACTGCCTGAAAACCTCACGACACTGTGATTCATACGCAGCGGCTGATCTGTGATGTAGGATGCAGTATCTGGCCAATTCATCCCGAACTCATGTCCTGTAGTTTAGGTTCTGACGCTCATCGCATGCCAGATGATTAATAAAATAATCTTATGCCTGTAGGAACATTTATTCTATTGCTACAACTGGTCATGGCTATTTATTGCAGCTTGTGAACATGCATGAGCACGTCGGTAGGTCACGCAAGTTTACGTGCTGATTTAATAAGGCCATATTTTTTGTAACTGATCGTATATGATCATATATGTCTAATTGTGACTAGGTCCCTTTGTAATGGACACGTATGTTTTAATTATTCTCTGTCTTTAAGTGGTTTTCTTTACGTTTATCACGGCGCGTCGTGCATTACTGCCGCACACTGCTGTTTATTTATTTATTAATTCATTCATTTTATTATTATTGAAAGTATCAAGATTTACAACAAATATTGTTGCATAAAATCAACTTCTTCGAAATAGGATACAGAAAAGATATAGCCCGAGGGAGCAGCTCTTAATACTAATAAGAGAAAAAATAGAAAAAATAATAATAGTATGCATTCGTAACAAAAATAAAAATAATTTATTAGGGAAAAAAAGTAGGCTATTATAACATGACATGAGGGGAGAATCAGTCATTGTTAAGCTATTAACCTCATTTGAGAAGTGTTTTAGTGTACGCACTGCTCTAAGTCCTTAGCAGCAAGGCACGCAGTAATGGCGGCGAGGCTTTACTTCCGTGTTTAGCCGGATTTGTGTATAGGTATCTTGGGGGAAATCTTATAATGAGGGTCTTCTTATTCGGATATTAACAATAATACTTGTGCAATGCTATCAGTTTCAGTTTTTAAATATTTTTAAATATAATGAAAATGTATTTTACACACTTACACAAGCTTTATCATATTTTCTTAAATATCATGCAGCACTGGCGGAGTCTATTCTGGTCTGAACTTGTTAACACTTTGAATATCATATTGAACAATAATGAAAAATGACTGTAATCAGAGACTGAGGCTGTGATGAGGTTGGCAGTTGAAATCATGGCTTTAACTTCTGTCTGAAACAGCAGATTTGATTAGAACACGTCCCTTTGCTTTTGTTGGAACCTGCGGGCTGCTTTAGGGCGATATTAGCCCCGGACTAAAGCTGCTGTCCGGAGCCTTCGCTTTTTAATGAAAGATATTGACCTACATTACACTGCTCTTTGTGCGTTTTCGAATGAGTGTAATATTTCACAAAGTCCACTGATAAAAATACATATTACTAGTGGCCTATAATTGAGCTAAATTTCATTTATTCCAGGCTCTGTGTGTAACTTATCTTTATTACGACAAAGCTGTCTGCTGTGATTACTACCGAACGCGCTGGACTTTATCTCACGCTCCACATACTAATAGAATTATCCATCATTTCATTCACAACCGACCGCGGAAATAAATCTATAGTATGTTACATGTTAAGTCCAAAATGTGCAAATAATCTAATCTAATTTACTTCTATTGTGTATTCTGTAATGCTTGATTGCTACAGAATTGCTATAGAATTTGTAATTATGTTGAGTGTAATGAGTTTGCACAAAGAAAACTCACTTGTGTTAAATGACATCGCTGTGTTCGTAAGGCAGCACTGTCTTATTTTGTCATGTTTTTTCTTCTTGTATAATTTTCCAACTGCTTAACCCAGAGGAAAATTGTATTGGTAGCCATTAAAGTACCATAAAAGTACTTGTTGATCTTTATCAATAAAGGGTTCTGGGTTTGGGAGTTTTGGGATACTGCAAGTGAACAAAATATACAACAGTTTAATTGGTTTTCAGAAATTGTAATAAATAGAGAAACTTGCATATTGTGCATGTGAGTGTGTGTGTGTGTGTGTGTGTGTGGGGGGGGGGGGGGTTGATGGATACAGCTGCTATCTGTAATTTGTGTGTGTGTGTCCTCAAGATTTACAAAAGATATATAATAAGAATGTACAACATGAATCCATTTTCCAAACTGTGTTTTTCTTTTTTCTTTTTTTGTTGTCCCTGAATTGCACTTCTAATACCGGTAAGTGTTGATATTGGGACTATTTCAGACCGGTCTGGTAGAAACCGGTCTGGTAGTCTGCTCCGCGTGACTCGCCAAAGACATAAACAGAGAGAAGTAGCTCCGGCTGCAATGTTCTGTTTATTAACCGCTAGAGCGCAAAAAGTTACGGACTGCAGCTTTAAATAAATGCCCCAAATTTATTTATTTTTATACAACAGTTCTTTCTGGTTCTCGAATCTGATTGGCTGAGAGCTAGTCGATATTCCCCCAGTATCAGAACCATTTCACCGTTTGTATCACTCCTCTTGCAGCAAATGTCATTGGCCATCCAGAAAATCCCAAAAAAATTCCCCCGTATTTAAACATAGCTGTTTAATTTTGTTCAGACGTTTCCGGAGATGTGATCTTCAGGCGGCCATGGCAAACACGTTTACGTTAGCAACGTCTGTGGCACGTTGCATTTCTACTATGGCAACGTCGCATGTCGACGTGCTCGCAACATTGTAACAACGTAGAATTGTAAGACGCGACGGGGCTGTAGCAACGTTGTTGCGCAACATTCAGCAACTTTAAGACGACATTCTGACAACTTATTTTTTTAAAGCTATATTCCCCATTCCCCATAGAGGTTCATTTTTAATTTCAGACATTAACATTATACTTTTTATATGCCTATTGTTTATCCTATTATTTATGGGCCTAACAGTAGGCTAAATTAATTATAATCAACACCTGCAACACACTTTTGAAGAGTAAAAATTACATACAAGTTTATTCAACTAATTCAACTTTATTATAACAGCATGTGGTAAGCGACCATACATACAGATACATTTTTTAAAAATAAATAAAATAGAATAAACAAATATTTAGTTTAAGTATATTAGGCTACATCAAACACAAAAAAAGGAAAGATAGGCCTAGGTCAGAACATTTAAGAACAAAACCGGGTTTTGTAGATGGCAGAAAATCGCATTCAAAAGCCGGGTGATGAGGTCGGTAAGTTAACCGGAATCATGTCCAGGAAATATCAACAAATCCAAGGAGAAATGCAAGTCCAGAAACCAGCAGGTATGAGATGTTGAACACTTTCTTAACGGTAAGGATCTAAGTAAATCTGGTAACGTTAAAAGAAATAGCGTTATAATGGTAATACACAAAATCGCAACTCCACGAATAATAACATGATTTGTCCGTTTATTTTTTTAATTTTTTTTAAAATGTAGTTTGTAAAAAAAAAAAGAACGAATGAATGTCACGTAGACACGGAAATTGTAGCTTGTTTGAATTTACGTATCAGCTAAGGTAAATTAATAGCAATAGCCTACTCACGTATCCGTGTATCAAGTTATTATAGCATACTCGTTGAAGAATGAGACGGTTCAACTGTCAGTTGAAATTTTAAAGGCTGATATTCACGCTTCAGGACAGTGATGACGAGTATAGGTCGCCCAGTGGTTGTCCAGATGCCTTGGCACAACTTTAAGCAATGGTCCGGATGGTGGTTCAATGTCAACGTTGTGACAACACTGTAACAACCTTCACCACACAACGTATTATAGCAACCTTTTGGCCATGTTGTGTCAACGTTGTTAAAGGTTGAGTACGTTGTGCCAACGTTGTGTGTTTGCTGGGGAGTGGCCGTTCAGCATTCATGAACCCGCCAAAAAACAGCTTCATCACAAACAGACCTTCAGGAATTTTCCGCTGGCTCTTACTGTGTAGATAGTGATTCAGAAATGAGATATAATTGACTAGGGGTAACTCAAGTGGACAATCTTTGGTTTTATTAATATATTACCTTTTCAAGAGTAAATAGATTTGGCTAAGTTTTGCATAGTTCCATAACTTTATAATTTTTATATGCTTTTGTACTATTTTTGACTGAACTTCTGAACTTGTTTATTCATATTGTACAAATGTTTTAATTTAATAATGGCTAATAGGGTGTCTTTGTTAAAATATTATAGATAATTTTGAATTTCGAGACGGTCATTTCGACTTCAGTTATTATTACAACACTAGATGGCAGCAAAGACTGTCTTTATGAGTGAGTAGCAAAGACTTTTACATTGAAATGGAAAGAAACAGGAAACAAGGGCGTTGTTTGTACTTTAAACAACTCCTTAGGCCTACCAATGGAAATCCACGTAACTGTTGAAAGGACTAGATAACTTTCCTCGGCAGACATTCAACATGAATTTGTGGTTATGAACAAGATTGACAAGAGGAATATCAGCTAGATGCAGGTAATGAGCTCTCTCTCTCTCTCTCTCTCTCTCTCTCTCTCTCTCTCTCTCTCTCTCTCTCTCTCTCTCTCTCTCTCTCTCTCTCTCTCTATACAATAAGCTAACAATAAGTAATAAGCTACAACGACGTTCCTTCCTCACTATCAACGGCGTGTCTAACACCTGTCTATTTGAGATTTTAATTTGTGGCGGAAGGAAGTAGTTCTGCACAAAAGAGGGTTTTTAAAGACACTCCATTGTTTATTTACACACGTGTGCCGTCGAACTGTTGTATGAACGCAACATCCCACTCATAACTGAGAAATTGCTGTATATTAGCACTCTGTGATTACCTTTTTGGCACTCAGTGTGCTGATAGACAGACATATCATAATGAAATTGCTGGTATAGGCTACAGCTGAATATCACATTGCTGTTTATTCAAATGGCTGCCTATTAAAATCGCATTACAGATTCCATAAAGCAGGTTATGTGACATACCCAGGTATGTTTAAGAGTAAGTTAGTGGATAACCTCAACTTTCGGTTCCAAAAACTGAGGTAGCTTTCAGGGTATGTAAGTAACTCAATCTCTGAACATAACCTGCTCCAGGGCTAGTTTGCTTAAGAGGTATTCAGATGTGTTTTAAATAATTAATAGAGTTATTAATTAAAAAATATAAATATAATCCTTAATATAAAAATATAATCCTTATTCTCAGTGAATGATGATTACTTATTAAAAGAAAAATTTTTTTTTTTTTTTTTCAAAACCACTCAATATGTGTCGATGTGCATTAAGTAGGTTATGTCAATCTCTATTAACGAAAGAAGAAGAGGAAGTAGAATGGCACGCTTCTTCTTAGCGTCTTTTTCCATGGTGAATCATCGATTCGCCGCTCTGTTGAGAATGTCTTGTGTGTTAACCGGGAACATACTCCGAGTTGTCTGAACTTACTCCCGGACGTGTTTTTAGAACCAGTATACCTCGAGTAAGCAAGGTTTGGGTTAATCAACCGAGAGTTCAAGGTAAATGTGAGGGTAAGTTAACCTTGCTTTCTGGAATACACCCCTGGTCTGTTTGTTTTTGTTGGACAAATGTAAAGTCAGCCTCAGGCTGAAGGAAATGCAAATTCAAATTGCAAGTAAATTGTGGTCAATGAAGTGAGATTAAATGCATACAAATATTTTTTTGTTTTATTTAATTATTGGAGGTTTGCATTAGCCTGACAAGCCAGATCCACATCAAGATGTTTGGTCTGGAAACTCACCATAGACAGCTCAATCTGAGGGGCGGGATAAACGGTTGTCTTTCAAACTCCCTCTGCACGCGATAGAATAGCGCTACAACCAACCAGAGCAACGAAGGTGAAACAGAGCTTGTTGATAGATTAAACATTCACCGTATCCGGTCGGCAAAACTCTGAACACATCTTCCCTTTTTAAGAATGACTTCAGTGCCGCTCTTTGTTCTTTTCTCAGAGAAAAGCGGTCAAAGCTGATTCGAAAGACCGCCGTTCGTCAACTTCTTTGCTTGCGGAACCAACACAACTCAGCCGTTAAGCCCCACCCACCGACTCTATACACGATGTAATTGGCCTGACTAGAGTTTGGTTTTTCCAGCTCAGAACTGTATTGAGGGTTGTTGGGCGACACTCGCGGCAGGGTGCGTCTAGATTTCTAGGCTAGGTTTATAGTATAGTATTCAGAATTTTCCATTTGGCTGGTTTTATTCAATGAGGAATACTGATTTTTATAAGTGAGAAGAAGTGAGATGAATAAATGCACACATTTAATCTAGAAGCATCATGTTTAGACACAACGCCTCTGCACTTACAATTTTTCTCAACATTGGGACGAGATCTGTTAGTAAATAAATGTTGAAAAAGTAACTTGCATTACTTAGATGTAAATGTACATTTTAAAAGTAATGCGTTACTTCATTAGTTACTTAAAGTAATCTGATTATGCAATTTAAGTCACTTGTAATGCGTTACCCCCAACACTAGCTAAATGTAAGATTTCATCTGAACATAACTACCTTTTGCTCTTCTTTCTCATTGACTACACTTCAGCTAAATATTCATCAAAGGAGTATCTTATTGGCAGCAGTAGACTTATATTTTATATCTTAAAGCTATAGATTGAACCATCCTCCCATTCTGCTTCCATCTGGCGTTCTTTCTTAAGAGACATTGCCTTGCTGGAGGGCACCACTGCTAAACTCAATGGGGCCAAGGATAGAACTATTCAAAGCTAGTCAATAACCGCAGAGATGTTAAAAAAAACTAAAACCTTGACTTCCTGATTTGTGAGTACTTGTTTTAATGTAATTGTTTCCTTTCAGTCCGGTCAGTTTCATAGCATATGTTTGTAAATAGTTAATTGAAGCTTTGATATATGTTTCTTATACAGCTTAAACTTGTAATAAAATGTTGATCCAAAAAAAAAAAACTATAGCTATTTGTAAAACTTAAAATAATGTGATGTTTATGCGTGGTCCCTTCTTACAGTACGACTTGTACTGGAAAAATGGATTCATTCAATAGTCTCAAATAGTCAGATCTATTGAGTCTGATTTCTCAAATATTTAATAATCAAGACTGTCTTAGTCTGGTATCTGATTCTGGCTTCCTTCCTTGCAGGCACTGGTATTTACTTTAGAAAATGCAAATCAGGTGTAATTTAAAGTGTAAGCTGAATTGCTATAGAGAAAGCTTGATGGGAAAATGAATGGACTCCTACCTCCAACAAAGCTGTTGGCATTTCACTCAGAGTGGATGATCTTTCTATCAGTCATGCTTGGTTTGAGCTGGACAATGGGAATGAGGGAGAAAGTGAGAGATTCCCCCGCTGGTGCCAGAGAAAGAGACGGACAGGAAGTAGTTCAGGAATGGGTATCTTCTGTGCCGCAGGAGAAAAGAGCCTCTAAGCTCTTCAGTGGCCCTGAAAGGGCTCAGCAGTAATGGGTCAAAGCGTGAATTATGATTTCTATCAGGACTTTTACATTCCTGCAAGTGCCATGAGCAAAGTCACTGGAGTATGAACTTTACTGCTCAGGTCAGAAGAAGACAGCTGAGGTTTAATGCTGAAGCTGTAAGGATGACTTACAGACCTGCAATCAACCCGTCCCGCGTTGAACTTTTGGGCCAAAACAAGGGAACGTGAATCTCACAAGACATTTCAAAGACATGTCTGGGTTATATTTCTATGGAAGCTTGTTTCCACCATGGAAAAAACTTTTTTTCTTCTCACAATTATGAGATATAAACTAATTTGCACGTTTTAAGCTTCAAATCTGACGAAAAACATTTAGCTCACAAATCTGACATGTTCTCACAATTGTGAATGTGTTCTTATCTTACAATTCTGAGAATAATAGTGAGATTATGGCTCATCATTGCGATTATTTCTCATAATTGCGACTTTATTTCTAATTGCAAGTTTAAATCTTACAATTCGCTATGGCCCTGTTTACACCTGATTTTAAAATGTGGTTTGGTCGATCGGATCACAAAAAGACAAGGGAGACGCAAGCTGTTTCCATTACCCTTGAAATTGCACAAATTAAAATTGTGGATTTAAAATACAAAAACTTCCACACATCACAAAGTTTTTACTTTTCCGTTAGGTGATTTTTTTTTTTTTTTTCAGGCAATTTGAAAAGGAATATTTCACAACTGCAGTGATTTTTCACATTTACAGGTCACCTGGCTTTGGTAAAAGTCACATGATCGTTCTTTAAGGATGCTACGTATGTTCGGACGGAAGGCGAGGCCGAGTTCTTTATTAAACTCATAAAAGTAAAAATTACGGGAATTCTGGATTGGAAACAACAAAGAAATGACTCAATTTATCAAGACCTTGAAGCAGATATAAGGTAGACATCTCATCTGTGGCTGCTCCCGAGTATAAGGGGCTTTCTTTGCCATCTTTCTAAAGCTTGGATAACATGCCCACGTCTCCTTCCAATAAAAGTAATGGCTAGTGCGGTGGCTGCGATATACATAAACCTACTAACATCCATTGCCATGATTTTTGGAATGACTTACCACGAGAAAAAAATGGTTTTAGTCGCACGACATTGATTAATGGAAGCTCTGGAATTTCGCTATATTTTTTGGGAAATTGACATTTAGAAAATATCGCAAAAGTTTCGCACATCTGTAATAGAAACTCGGCTATAGAGAAAGAGCGTAGGCAGTCCCTGTGGTTGTTTGAACAAGTGAGACCAAATGAGTGTTTACTCTACGAAAGCAATCCAGTCAAATGGGTTTTCAATTCCATCTGGAAATGGTTAGAAGTGGACAAGCTCAAAACATTTTAGACCTCGTCCATCTGTGATCCGATCGACCAAAACATAGCTCAGTAGTAAACAGGGCATATAACTCGCAACTATAAGTTTGCATCTGAGTTTACAAATGATTTGCAAGATATAAACTCACAATTGTGAGAAAAAACATCTGAATTTTGAGTCTCACTCAACTTTTTAAATATATACAATGTTTGCATGTGATTTCACTTTTTTAACTTTAGTTAGTGTGTAATGTTGCTGGTCGAGCATAAACGGTATCTGCAAAGTTACAGCGCTGAAAGTTCAATGCAAATGGAGATATTGTCTTTTAAAGTTATGGCAGTTTATTGCCTACAAAAATGGCCGGTTTGGACTACAACGAGCTTCTTCCTGGTTGGTGACATCATAAACCCTCGCTAGTCTCGGCAGATGTGACTTCTGCCCGTAATGGGAAGGGGTGTGGCGTTTCCGGACAACCTGTGCTTGGCACTTCAGCCAATAAAAATACAGGAAACTACATTTGGCCATCTAACCAATCTAAGACCATTGCGTTATTCAGAGGGATGGGCTTCAGAGAAGCAGGAAGCAGACGAGCCGTTCAAAGGACAGTGGAGACAGCGGTGTGGAATAAAGGGAAAATATTAGAAAAATACAGCTTTAAAAAAAAAAGTATCAATGCGTGTTATACTGCGCCCCATTAACACAACCAAGCCTAGAAAAAAAACAGAACCACCCCTTTAAAGGGAACTCTCATCTGCTCACCGAAGCTGCATTTATTTGATTAAAAAATCTTATTTCAATTTAAAATGTTTGTTATAAAATATAATTTATTCCTTTGAAAAGTTGAGTTTTCAGCATCATTCAGTGTCACATGATCCTTGAAACCGATACATTATTTTCCAGGATTTCAAAAGAACAGCATTTATTTGAGATTAAAATTGTAATTTTATCGTGGAATAATTCCTTTCTAGTATTAATCTCCTATAATATGATGTGTACACACAATTGTTATTGTTTTATTTAAACGTAACCTCATGTTTTTCTGTGGGATTGAGCCGGGAATATTTAACAGCGTGTTCACTGGGCATTGCAGACCCATTCTCTCTCTCATTTTCCGATATGCAGCTGTGCCCTCCAGCTTGTCCTTCTCTGATCTCTGTCTCCGTTCCAACGGTTGTTCCCACCTCTGAATGTCTGGCAGTCGCTGGTGTGCCATCTCACCCGCGCTGTGTTCCTCAGGCTGAATGTGTTCTCTGTGCCGCTCTGCCGCTTCCTGCCTCTTTGTGGGCAGTAATGCATTAGTGAATGTGCGCTGCGCTCTCTGTGAGCTCTGTGGGATCTGAGAGGAATCTGATTAGAACTGTGTTCAGATTAAGCAATGAGAGCATTATGGTAAAAAAAAACCTTCGACTTCAAACGAGGCTCATCCAATCGGATCTTAGAGCCACAACTGTTTGCTTTATAAAGTATCTTCTGCATTATTAACTTTGAAAGCAGTTCTCCAAGTAAAGGAATGCTAGAAAGCGGTGCGTTTAAGCGCCAGTGTGGGGGACGGTTTGCTGTGCCTGATCGAGGATCGAACGCCTGAGGAACCGTTCTGTCTCCGAAAGCCAAAGCGAGTCTCTAAAGTGGCTCGACTCCCACAGAGAGCGATGTTCCTGCAGGCTATCTCTCCATCTGTCTCAGCTGAACACCCCCAATCTCTCTTTCTGCCCTGCGTTCTGGCTTTTGTCCTGTGAAGCTTGATTCCTGCATGAATTTGTGCATATGGCTCTTGGAGCTTGATGGGTAAGGTCTGCGATACGGGGAAGCAAAATAAACGGACTGATTTTAATGGGTTTTCATGAGATTCATCTCAAATATGAATAATTCTAAAAGGGAGACACACTGCGGCTAAATCTGTTTGATTAAACTGATCATTCTGGTTGGTATTTTTGAAATACACTTGCATCCAGATTATTAGAAAGTCACTCTGTTCATGCAAATGTTCTTTGACGGTGATGTAGCTTGACAACCGTAAATAGCCCACAGCTGACTCCTCTTTGCATCATCTTAGCTGTAGTAAAATGACTGTAACACATGGTTTCTTTTGGCTTATTGCTTTAAAATACTGTACATCAATATTCCAAGTTATAATGACATAAAAATAAGATAAGTTGCAGTTGCCAGCAGCAAGAATGCATTGATCAAAAGTGACAACTTCAAACAAACTGCTCTATTCAGCTTTCCGTTCCAGTTTTCCACAAAAATATTAAGCAGCAAAAACTGTTTTCAACATTGGTAATAATAAAATCATATCTGAATGATTTCTGAAGGACCATGTGACACTGAAGACTGGAGTAATGGTGCTAAAAATTCAGCTTTGCATCAAATAAATAAATTACATTTTATATTCAAATAGAAAGCGTTATTTTAAAATATAATAATAATATTTTACAATAGTACAGTTTGTACTGTATTTTTGATTAGATAAACACAGCCTTGGTGAGACTTCTTACGATAACTGTAGTGTGTATGACTGTTAATTAGGGATGCTTCAGATGCGCTCCGTTCGCCATGATGGTTTTGAATTTTGATTGTTTTTGGAATAACTTAAAAAAAGGAAAATACAGTTAAGTACAACATGTACAGTGCAAGTCTGTCATATCAGCTACATAAAATGATAATGAGAACATTATAACATGACTCTGGACCACAAAACCAATCATAAGGGTACATTTTTGGAAATTGAGATGTATACATCATCTTTTTTTTTGTTGTCTACTATTGTGTTTTCAGACCTTCTGTGTTTTTAGATTTCCCTTTTTACCCCTTTCAACTTGTGGCACAAGTATTTCACTCTATTGCAAAGTATATGTGACAATAAATCTAACTAGCTAACTATCTAAGCGTTGAATAAATGAATAAAAAAAAATTGCCTTTAAAGTTGTCCAAATGAAGTCTTTAGCCATGCATATTACTACTAATAAAACATTTCTTCATTTCTTATGTACAGTATTTACGGTAGAAAATATAACAGTTAAAAATAACAGTTAAAATTTAATACATTAATTGTAAATAACATTTTGGCTAAATTCTATATATATATTTACAGATCAATGTGAAATATTTATATTTTTGAGAACTATTTAAATAATTATCAAACTCATATTCAATGACAATAGATAATGTAAGCATCCTATCCATATTGAAAAGTAAAGATAGTGCTTGCTAGATCATATTGTATCAAAAATAATATGCTAAAGTTGCCTTAGTGGATTTTCTGCTGGATTCGAAGTGTGTGCGCAGTTTCGATTAATATTACACAATCAATTGTACTGCAGAAGAAAATGTTCCAGTGATATTTTTAGCATTTGCAAAATGAAATGTGCCCTGAAGCTTGATTCTTTTTAATAGGAGAGTATTTTCATTTCATATCTCTCCACAAATGAGAAAACACAAAATTCACAAAGTCGCTGTTTGGATTTAGTAGACTTTATGGAGAGCTTGACTCTTGCACTGTCAATACAATAATCTTGGCCAAAAAATGGTTCATATAAATAACATCACAACATTTAAGATCTTCTATTGTCAATGCAAGAGTCCGGCACTCTGTAAAGTCTCTTCCAGCACATCCCAAAGACTTTCAATGAATTTTAAAGGTCTCGTTCTTTGCGATTCCATCTTTCAAACTTTAGTATTGTTGCTGTTAGAGCATAAATAATACCTGTAAAATTATAACGCTCAAAGTTCAATGCCAAGCGAGATATTTTATTTAACAGAAGTTCCCTTTCAAAGCCTACAGCGAACGGCCGGTTTGGACTACAGCAGGAAGTGCAGGGATGTAATGACGTCACTAGAACCGTTTGTTGACTAACCCTCCGCCCACAAGAAGACGCAAAATAGGGGGCGTGGTCTTGTTGCTCTCCCACGTGGAGAAGAGCGCGCATTCAGCGCTTGCATCTCCCCGTTATGGTAAGAGGCGGGACCTTTCCGGGCAAAGTGCGCTAAGCTGCTGTCCAATCACAGCACGGGAACCGCTGGCCCAATCAGAACTCGTTACGTGTTTCTGAAGGAGGGACTTCATAGAACAAGGAAATCATCAGGCCGTTTTTAGGACAGAGGAAACAGCGCTGTACAGATAAGTCAATTGTGTGAAAAATACTGTGTTTTTTTACACGCGAAACATGAACTCATGTTATATTGCACACTGTAAACATAATCAAAGCTTCGAAAACACGCGAAGAACGGGACCTTTAAGTTTAGATTTAGAGGAGCCAATATGGAATATGGCCGTGATGTGTCTTCACACATGGTTGTTTTAGAAATGAATAGCTACACACTCCATCAATTAGACAGGCAGTGTTAAAGTGAAGGAAGAGTTGCTTTCTGATTATATAACCTTTTTGATCAATGCATTTCAAACCATAGTTCGCTGTTAACCTCAAAATGAATATTTGCATAGATTAAAGTGCATTAACGTAAATGTCTGAAAATGATTATTAAGAGCCTAAAGTCTAAATGTACAGTATTAATGTGCCATAAATTCAAAGGTGACTTTCTTCACAACTGTATTTCACAAGACACACACTTTTCCGGAGGCTGAGATGTCTGGAGCGTTTGAGATTTCATTGGGTCTGTGCTGATGTTTGAGCTGAAGGGATTTTCGGGTGGAAAAGACTCTTGTGTCCCGAGGCTTCTTTATTTATTCATGTCAGTCTGATCCTTGAGCTTAAGCTGAAGATGCTGAAGGGGAAAAGTGGGCCAAGAGAGCTTTCATTAAAACAGCCGAATGCAGAGTTTTATTCACCAACTCTTAAACGCTTATCAAGAAACACCTTAACTGTTAATGCATCACTCAAGTCAGCGACTCCTACACTTTCATTATTCACATGTATATTCCTACCGCACAAACCCAACTCGAGGAGAAGCTAATCGTTGGAGTTTTATCAGAAGGAAAAGTCCTGGGTTATATGCTCATGGATCATGTTTAATGCTGGGAGTAGAATATGTTGCTTCAGAAAAGACACGGAAATGCGTCAAATTTCACGTCATCATGAAATGTGAAGTTGCTAAACGTGTCACATTTACTTGTGATTATTTCATTCAGTGTAAAAATTCATATAGTCTACACAATCCAATTTAATCAGGTGCTAAATATGCTGAAATGGTTATAAATTAAGTAACTGTCAGTCTTTTATGTGAAAATTAGAGTTATTATAGATTGCACCTTATCCACAAAGCACAATGCAATTCCACTGACGCAATTAGCGTTGTGCCTGTTACCACCCGCATAACCTAATTTCCATAATTATTTAGTGAATTGGGCGCTAAATCGGGCACTGTTCCTTCTTGAGAAAAACACCACACAAGAAAAACTCACAATCCTTCACTGAATCTTGCTGTTTAGGGTCTAATCCTGTTATTTGTGATTTCCCTCAGCATTGTATATCCTTTCTGAGCCCTGAAACTATACTGGTGAGTTCAACCAAACAGCTTGATGATACACTGAGTAAAGATTCAATCCAGCCACTTCTCTCAAAAGCTTGAATTAAATTATAGGGAGGAAGAAGCTTGAGCACATGAGAGCTGAAGATCAAATGAATCTGTTTGTGGTTATTCTCGCCGCGAGTCATCAAGGTCATTGCGGTCTTACTGAATTTATTCTATAGCATCTCTGTGTGTTTTTCAGTGTTTTCGATGCATTGGCACATGAATGGTGGAGATTTTTTATCATACTGCTTTGCAGAACTCATGCTCAAGGTTACCATGTGTGCCTCATTTTTGTCCTCGGTACTCTAACTCATCACTAAGCTATTAAGGTATTGCTACGCTAGACTTTCAGAACCCTTTGCTTACAGTCATGAGCAGAAATACAAGAAGCTATATCACAGATATCAAATTGGTATTAGACAATATCTGGTTGAATCTCGGCTGCGAGTTTGGCCTACATACCCCACGGGAACCTCATTATTTTTTACCGTATTACACTACTTCGTCACTTACAACTAGCTCTGTATGACCACTAACCAAATAATCTCTCATCTCTAACCAAACAACCTACCAGAGTCCTGCAACGGGTCGGGTACCCGCGGGTATCCGCATAAAAGTGGCTAAAACGGGTGGATTGTGACATTTATAAAATTCACGGGCAGGGATGCGGGCAGATAATTAAATCTGCGGGTGGGTAGTAGCGCGGATGAAAAATATGTGCAATATTTCTGTGGCGAGGTGGACGCGCAAAAGAGAGAGCGAGCGAGACCGGGCGTGATTGTGAATGAGCTTCACCTGCGAGCCACACCGGTCGCGAGTCGTCGGAGGGAGCTCGGAGGCATATAAGGACGAGCGACACCAATAAAGGACGAGAGATCACCAGACCTGGATTTGACGTTGAGTTGTGTTTACGTTTTATTATGTGTGCGCGCGTGGCAGATGTCCATGAGGGGCTGCCCACGTTACTTTCGTTTTGTTTGGTTAAAGTCTTTTAAATGTTCGCCGGTTTCTGCCTCCTTTTTCCCCCCTCGAACATACTGTAGGCTATTACAATTTCTATGTCCAAATTACCATTACACGTACACGCAACAACGATATGCCATTTGACCCATCACGTCACCACCACTGCGACTTTGCAACTTTTGTTGATGCCTCTCTTAGCCCAGATGGAGCGAGCGTTGCAGGAGTAGCAATGTGTGAAGTAAAAGTAAAGTTGGTGAGTGGTAGCCTGACAAGCCAGACCCACATCAAGATGTTTGGTCTGGAAACTCACCATAGATGGGGCTCAGTCCGAGGGGCGGGATAAACGGTTGTCTTTCAAACTCCCTCTGCACACGATAGGATAGCGCTACACCAACCGGAGCAACGACGGTGAAGGGGAGCTCGCTGACAGATTAAACATTCGCCGTATCCGGTCGGCTAAACTCCGAACACATCTTATTTTAAGAGTGACTTTAGTGCCGTTCTTTGTTCTTTTCTTCTGTCTTCTGGAGGCGCGGGCAGAGCTGATTCGAAAGAGCGCCGCCGTTCGCCAGTTTCTGTGTTTACTAGAAGCACGCAAACGCAACTCTATACATGATGTGATTGGGCCGTCCAAATTCTGAGGAATACAGCTCAGATAGGAATTGAGAGTTGCTAGACCACACTTGCGGGCAAATTAAATTTGCTGCCGCTAGGGTGCGTCTAGATTTCTAGGCTAGGTGAGTGGAGTAGCTATATGAAATTGATGACAACGAGTCTTTAAAGACACAGCCTGTTTCATTAGCCCATTCATGGCGCTATTAATGTTGAGAGAGGTGCAAGATAAAAAATAAAGCATTTTAATTTGAATGATTTTAGCGTGTGTGATTTATCGCGGGCACGGGTCGGGTAACGGGCCAAATATTAACGGGTCTGGGCGGGTGCGGATTTAATTTCGATATTTTCACGGGTCACGGGTCGGATCTGGCACTAAACCTTGCGGGTACGGGCGGGGGCGGGTCTCCAAAAATGGACCCGTGCAGGACTCTGCAACCTACCAGGTCTCGTGGTAGAACCCATCTCATTGCTAACTGGGTTAAAGGGGTACTTCAGCGCTGAGAAGATCTGAATTTAATCTGTGAATGAATCTGTATTTAAACTGGGTTATTAATGTAGTAGAAATGTGAAATTATTTTTGAATTCGGTGCTTTCTAGACTGAGAAAAGACAGAAAATGTATTTTTGTCTCATGGGGTTGAAAGACGACAATTCCCAGAATGCTTCGCTGCCCTACGAGGCCACTCCCAAAGCCACCACTACTAAATCACTGGATCACTTTCCCACCTCGTTCATCTTCATAAAATCAGTTCAGTTAGAGAACAGACACTACAGTTAAAAACTGAACGTGTCTGTTCAATATAATGAGTGAGTCACCGCGCGAGTGTCACAGCACAAACGCTGCAGGAGTCAGATTACATTTGCCGTGATGACTGAGCTGAATGAGCTCTCATGATGAGAGCTGAGGTAAACGCGTCCCCGCTCGCAGCAGTCGTTCACAGCGCCTGTTCAGTCTGGCGTGTTTTCAGTTCATGCCTTTAGAAGCAACTTTCATAGGAATTCATTTGAGAAGTTGAAACACTTATATTGCTCCGCCGCTCCGTTTACATTAATGCCTGAGGCTGTGAGCTGAGCTGTGAGTGTGATCTCCATGCCCCATGCGCGGGTTCAAAACATGCGGAAATGGCTCCCTCTGCTGGCTGTAGTCTTTAGCCTCTGGCCAAACATTCCTCTGATGACGAAAATTGACAATCGCATTTGCAAATTGACAATTGCATCATCAGAGGAATTTTGCCAGAAATAAAATGCATAAATATCGCGTCTCAGGGGGATATGGGGGGTGGGGGTGGCACGATCATTTGAATATACTCCAGGGCTTCTACTGATAGAAAGCCATGCTAATTGCTGAAGTAACCCTTTAAAGGTAAGGTATAAAGATGTGTTAATGGTAGGATAATGGGTTAATGATGAGGTTGGTTGGGAATATCATCACTAACCCATCCATCAAGAAAGATGTGTAGTCTCCTAATAGTTTTTTGTGTTTCCGTTGCCTATGATGCATGTGTCCGCTAGAGTAACTAGGTAAAGGGTTATTTATCTACTTCTGATCCTTTGTTGTGCCTGTCAGATTCCAACATACACTGTGGAGTCTTAATTAATGCGCTCCTTAATCTTAACAGCCATAATGCCTCATCTGCATTACGACCACTCCGGAATACCACACATTGTCAGATGAAAAATGGAGGCTGACTATCATGCCGGATCCTTTCAGTTTTAAATACGCTGCACCGGGTCCTAATGTGCCTGCATGCCATTGTCAAAGCAGAAAGCTTTGTATACCATTTTTCTCTCTCTCGCTCGCTCTCTCGTCCTCTCCCCTTTATTCTCATCTCTCTCTGGGGGCGCAGTGGGACAGTGCCTGAATGTCTCTCGGAATTAATGGCCTTCCTCTCTCGTGAAAACTGGAGCAGTAGAATAATTACAGTCGTTCCTCTATTCAGCGGCAGGATTTGCTCTGTGCCCACCGAACATGTCTCAGCCCCCCACAGTCAACACAACCTGCCCTGACATTTCCGAACTTCTGGTCCCGCCCCACCGGCTTCCTTTCACACCTTCAGGTGAGGATCCACCTCTCGATGCCAAAAGAAAGACGACAACTCGCTCTCTTCTTTTCCCCCCGCGCCTGCATTATTCATGAGCCCTTGACGGAGCGGCTCGGCAGCCGGTTTCAAACCTGGCACAATTGACATTTTGTGAAAACCAAAAAAAGAGGAAGAAACGGATCAATCGATGCCTCAATCTTCCCAGGGATAAAGGACAAACGGTCTTAGCATGTCAAGAACTCCAGTGCAAAGACTCAAACTGACCCCTGATCCACGTTTTTTAATCACTATTGATATTTTTCAGATATACCCACAGGAGCGCCTCAGTCGAAGTCTTGTTTCAAGATTCAACTGATGCTGTTATATCTCCCTCTGTGGGAAAACGAAGCGTGAGGCGACTGTTAGGAACAGCATGTGTGGAGTAAGTCTGCTGGCTGCGGGTCTGCGGCGATCTCAGCTCACAGCTGTGTTTATAAATGGCAATTTATTAACACTGATTATTAGAGTTGTGTGTGTTATACCTGCCCGTATCAGATAATTAACTCTAATGAAGTCTTTTTAAAGATCCTGAAGATGTGACTTGAATGATGAAAGGCCCAATATTTGATACACAATCCATATGGTTATATCAGATGAGGTATTGATTTAGATGTTGACAATTTTGTCATATTAGCATATATGTATATGAATAATATTTTAATTATATATAAGCTCAAATTGCTCTAGAAGTTAATGCTGGTTCTGATAGAAAGGTGTCAGAGTACACAGATCATCGCAGTTTGTTGTGTATGGGGCTTCATAGCTGCAGACCAGTCAGGGTGCCCATGCTGACCCCTGACCCCGCCGAAAGCACCAACAGAGGCACGTGAGCATCAGAACTGGACCACGGAGCAATGGAAGAAGGTCTGGTCTGATGAATCTCGTTTTCTTTTACATCACATGGATGGCCGGGTGTGTGTGCGTTGCTTACCTGGGGAACACATGGCCCTAGGATGCATTATGGGAAGAAGGCAAGCCGGCAGAGGCAGTGTGATGCTTTGGGCAATGTTCTGCTGGGAAACCTTGGGTCCTGCCATCCATGTGGATCTTACTTTGACACGTACCACCTACCTAAGCATTGTTGCAGACCATGTTCACCCTTTCATGGAAACGTTATTTCCTGGTGGCTGTGGCTCTTCCAGCAGTTAATGATCCTGCCACAAAGCAAAAATGCTTCAGGAATGGTTTGAGGAGCACAACAATGAGTTTGAGGAGTTGACTTGGCCTCTAAATTCTCCATATCTCAATCAAATCGAGCATCTGTAGGATGTGCTGAACATACAAGTCTGATCCATGGAGGCCACACCTCACAACTTACAGGACTTAAAGGATCTGCTGCTAACATCTTGGTGCCAGATACCAAAGCTCATCATCAGGGGTCGGTGGAGTCCATGCCTCGACAAGTCAGCAAAATGTGGAACAGCACAATATTAGGAAGGTGGTCATAATATAACTTTGTACAGTTTAAAAAAAAAAAAGACTAATTGTAATCCAATTGAAAACAAACTATTGAAGTGCATTGTAAGCATACTGGAGTGGTTAAAGGAGACATATCATGCAAATTATTCAGAATTCAAAGTCCCCAAGTCATTATTTTTTCTTGCTCCACTGATATAGAAGTTTGTTTTGCTGATACACTGCTATTTGCATATACATCTTAAAGGTACAGTAGCATGTTTAATTCAGAGAGTCAGAAAAGAATGAATAATGTTCATGTTAAACAACTTTTCCATTATAAGATCCCTTGACACACATTATAGTGCAATTGGACTAATTAAAGAAAAGAATATGGTCCCTTTAATAAAGTAATGTTGAACGATACCAATTATGCAGAGTATCCTTGAGAGAGACGACTTCTCTGGAAATCCTTGGTGTGCTTCAAAATAAACCAGTAACTATCCTCGGTCCCCAACAGACGACCTGTCACTCAGACGTCATGACAGCCTTGTTTCTGAGTGCCAATTATGAAACTGTCATCGGTCAGGAGATTTCCAGGCCCTGTCAAAGACACATTCTGGGCTACCCAACCTGAACCACACACTGACATTCCCAGGCCAGAGTCCAAAGAACTGTACAAATGAAGAACGAATGTGGCTGAATTTCTCGTTTTGCAATGTGTACAATTTTCTTTTTTAAAATATAAAAGTTTAAAATATAGTTTAAAATATACAGAAATTATACATTTATATTTAAATATTTTATATTTTAATACATTCAAATATATATGTATTTACATTTAAATATTAGGAATATATATATATATATATATATATATATATATATATATATATATATATATATATATATACACACACACACACACACATATATATATATATATATATATATATATATATATATATATATATATATATATATATATATATATATACTCACCTATAGGATTATTAGGAACACCATACTAATACTGTGTTTGACCCCCTTTCGCCTTCAGAACTGCCTTAATTATACGTGGCATTGATTGAACAAGGTGCTGAAAGCATTCTTTAGAAATGTTGGCCCATATTGATAGGAGAGCATCTTGCAGTTGATGGAGATTTGTGGGATACACATCCAGGGCACGAAGCTCCCGGTCCACCACATCCCAAAGATGCTCTGTTGGGTTGAGATCTGGTGACTGTGGGGGCCATATTAGTACAGTGAACTCAGTCATGTTCAAGAAACCAATTTGAAATGATTTGAGCTTTGTGACATGGTGCATTATCCTGCTGGAAGAAGCCATCAGAGGATGGGTACATGGTGGTCATAAAGGGATGGACATGGTCAGAAACAATGCTCAGGTAGGCCGTGGCATTTAAACGATGCCCAACTGTCACTAAGGGGCCTAAAGCGTGCCAAGAAAACATCCCCACACCATTACACCACCACCACCACAAGCCTGCAGTGTGGTAACAAGGCTTGATGGATCCATGTTCTCATTCTGTTTACGCCAAATTCTGACTCAACCATCTGAATGTCTCAACAGAAATCGAGAATTATCAGACTAGGCAACATTTTTCCAGTCTTCAACTGTCCAATTTTGGTGAGCTGGTACAAATTGTAGCCTCTTTTTCCTATTTGTAGTGGAGATGAGTGGTACCCAGTGGGGTCTTCTGCTGTTATGGCTTCACAAATGCTTTGCTGCATACCTCGGTTGTAACGAGTGGTTATTTCAGTCAAAGTTGCTCTTCTATCAGCTTGAATCAGTCAGCCCATTTTCCTCTGATCTCTAGCATTTTCACCCAAAGGACTGCCTCATTTTGGATGTTTTTCCTTTTTCACACCATTCTTCAAATTGCTTAAATCTCCTTTCTTTCCCATTCTGACATTCAGTTTGGAGTTCAGGAGATTGTCTGGACCAGGAACACTTCCCTAAATGCATTGAAGCAACTGCAATGTGATTGGTTGATTAGATAATTGCATTAATGAGAATTTGAACAGGTGTTCCTTTATTTATATATATATATATATATATATACACACACACACACACACACACACACACACACACACACACACACACACACACACACACACACAATGCTGTCAATTGATTAAAAAAAATAACTAGATTAATATTTTTTCTGTGATTAATCGCAATTAAAACACTTGTTTTTAATGTTTAAATATTTTATGAAGTCATAATTTCACAGTAAATCTCCAAATTAAATTAGAAACAACATCAATATAGTAGCCTAAATATTTGTTCAATGGCATATTTTTTTTCTCTTTCATGTTGCACACAAAAAAGAAAGGCAGTCGAGTGTAGAAGGACATGAAGGGTGAACGATGACAATGCAATTTTTGCGAAATTTCAAAGAGCTCTCCGTACATTTTCCACTAATAAACACCATTTCATGAAATCGTACGAGACGCCATGCTTCGGTCTTGCAGTGATCACCACAGGTTTAGTTATCTGCTGTTCTCAGACTCATCTGATTTGATCCATCCATTGAAAACAGACAGACAGGAAGAAAAGCAAAGGAACAGATTGGATGGTGAAGTTTCAGATCTACTCTGGGACTTTGGATTCTGAATCATCCATGAATATGTAATGCAAAAACTTCTAAATATAGATTTGCCAATGTTCTCCATAGTGGCTGTCTGACAGCGAGCGACACTAATCCAGCGCATGGCAGTAAGAATGAAAGCACAGCGGCCTGTCAGCTCCACACTCCTGCCTGGACAATAAAGCAGGTCAGGAAACTGAGTAAACGGCAGGGACCTTCAACATAGAATGAGACTTAAACAGCAATTACATTCATGACATTTATTCTATTATTCTTTAATGAAGCTACAACTTGTGCCTGACATCTAATCAATGAAGCTCTTAGTTATGACTCCATAATTGATTGTTTGTGATTGTGTTGTTGTTACCGTGGTGGCGGCCTCAAGTAGGACCTATTCCTGGAACAGCGTTTCTGTTAACCAATCAGATTGAAGGGTGTTGGGGCGGTTACATATTAGACATATTGAATACTGTATTTTAAATCATTTTCTGATTCTCAAGCTCTCTTGTTGTTGTTGTTTTCACTATGAAGAACTGGTTCATAAGTCATTTGCTCATGAATCAGGCGTTACTGGTTGTGCTGTTTGTTTTAGATTCACTTAAAACCTTTGGTTCATAAGATTCATTTGCTCATGAATCAGACTACACTGTTGCACTCTACATTTTCGATTCACGTGGATCATAAGAGTCGTTTGCTCATAATTCAGATTATGCAGTGTATGTTTTGATTAACTAAAAAGAGATTATTCAGACTTCACTGGTTGCATTGTACGTTTCTGATTCACTAAAACATTTGGTTCATAAGAGTAATTTGCTCATAATTCAGACTACACTGGTTGCGTTGTATGTTTTTGATTCACTAAAAACATTCGGTTCATAAGAGTCGTTTGCTTATGATTCAGACTTCACTGGTTGTGTTATGTTCGGTTCATAAGAGTTGTTTGTTCATAATTCAGAGCAGGTTGCGTTGTACGTTTCTGATTCACTAAAAAAATGTGGTTCATAAGAGTCGTTTGCTCATAATTCAGAAAATACTGGTTGCGTTGCATGTTTTTGATTCACTAAAACATTCAGTTCATAATAGTCATTTGCACATGAATCAGACTACACATTTGCACTGTATTTGATTCACTAAAACACTTGGTTCATAAGAGTCGGTGGCTCATAATTCAGATTATGCATTGTATGTTTTTTATCAACTATAAACTGTTCATAAGAGTCGTTTGCTTATGAAGACACTGGTGGCACTGCATGTTTTTGATTCACTAGAACTTATTCATAAGAGTTATTTGTTCGTAATTCAGACTACACTGGTTGTTGTATGTTTTTGATTCACTAAAACATTTGGTTCATAAGAGTTGTTTGCACATGAATCAGACTACACTGTTGCAGAATTTTTTTTTCTTTTATTCACTAATAACACTTGGTTCATAAGCGTCATTTGCTCATAATTCAGATTATGCATTGCATGTTTTGATGTACTAAAACAGTTCATAGGTGTCATTTGCTCATGAATCAGGACTGAATCAGACTGTCTGTTTTGGGTTTTGATTCACAAAAAAAGAACTGATTCTAAAGTCTTTTGTTCATGAATTCAGCTACACTTGTCGTGTTGTATGTATCCTTTGAAAAACACAATATAATTTTTTGTCATTATTATTATTTTAATGATCATGTTTTCACTGTAGTTAAGATGTAGCCTAGGCCTAAGAAGAATCACATCCTAAAAGATTCACCTAATACGCCAAAGCTAAATTTAGCATATGTTATCCTCATAGTACTAAAGAAACATGTCCTCCCTCCTCTGAAACTCCACGGTGTTTGGCTCAAGGCCAGGCGTCACTGTTTTTCAGGTCTGTGCAGAGCCAGCCTTGCCCATTTCACCCCGTCCTGGCCTGGTTCTAAACCAACGCACCAGCAGAATAAATCATTGACGTCCTCTGGAGTTTTAGGTGAAGCGTCTGAGTGAAGTCTGTGCACTGTCATTTCTGCAGCTTGAACCTGATGCATGACAATGAACGTGAGTCACACGAGAGCGCGCTGGGGAAACGAGAGCCCCTTTTAGAGCGAGGGACGATGGAGAGGACGCGTGACAGACGGCGCTTATGCCCTCCAACCACCCACGACACGTTGCGTTATGGTCCATTACATACGAGATTAAGCCAGTGGAAAATAATCTTTTTCTTAGTAGAAATGCACCTTCTGCTTTGTCTCACGCAGGAGTACAAGCTGCTTAATTAGCAAAATGATTGGTTAACTGCTCAAATAAAGCAAGCAGGCCTATTCATTTATTTTTCTTTAATTATTTTTCTGTTCTAGTAAAATTGTTTTAATACAATAGTAATGTACAATAGTAAAATACAATAGTAAAATTGTTTTAATACAATATATATATATATTTTTTTTTTAATAATTATTAATATTTCTTATAATGACAACAGCATGTATTATAGTTTCATTAATATTATTTTCTTATTTATAGTAATCATCACCATCAGTTTAGTCATATTGATATATAATCACAATTTTTTGATAATTTTTACTTTTTGAGTAATTTGTATAATTGTTTCTAATATTGAATAAACTATTTGTTTCTAATACTACTACTACTAATACTACTAATAATAATAATACTAATAATAATAATAACAATAATTATTATTATTATTATTTCGTATGATCATGACAGTAATTATTATTATTATATTTATATTTAATTCATATTGATATATAAATCACAATTTGTCTTTTATTATTTCTACTATAAAATTATTATTTTTTATTACTAATTTTGCTTTATTATTTTAGTCATATATTGTACAGTAGTGGCCAAAATTGATGTCCAAAGGAGATGTTTATTTTTAATGAACCTACATGTTAAAAAATATTTTTACATATTTTAAATGAGGGAAGAACTCATAAATAATAAATAGAAACTCAAAATATTATTGTATCTGAACCACATAAAAAATTTGATAAATCATGAAAATAGCACTATTTGGCATGTTTCACTGCGTCATCACACTGTAAAAAATTATTTATAAAAAAAGTTACCTGGTTGCCTTAAAATTTTGAGTTAATACAATGAACATTTTTTGAGATTCGACAACCATTATTAAAATATTATTAAAAGATTTTGTAAGCATATTGGGTAATTGTGTGTGTTTTATTTCTGATGACGCAGTGAAACATGCCAAATAGTGCTATTTTCATGATTTATCAAAAATTTTATGTGGTTCAGATACAATAATATTTTGAGTTTCTATTTATTAAACAAATTTCCTTCATTGTATCAACTCAAATTTTTAATTTCAATAAACTCACAATTTTAAGGCAACCAGGTTACTTACTTTTTTAAGTTAAACCAACAAAAACCAACACATTTTTTTGTACAGTGCAGAAATAAAACACACACAATTACCCAATATGCTTACAAAATCTTTTAATGATATTTTAATAAAGGTTGTCGAATCTCAAAAAATATTCATTGTATTAACTCAAAATTTAATTTCAATGAACACAATATTTTAAGGCAACCAGGTAGCTTTTTTTTCTGAAAAATGTTTTACAGTGCAGGGGAAAATTTTAATATTAATTAATGTTATTAGTATTTCATTTGGCTCTGTCTTGTTTTTGTGTTCATCATTTCTTCGTATGGCAGCCTGGCCAGAAATAATGTCAACACAATTTGCCATGTTTTGTTGCGTTATGACATAAAACCACTGATTCATAATATTTGAATAAAGAATGAATGATGTCGATTTTCCATTGGCGGACATCACTTTGTTTCAGTCCAAGTAGCCTAGAATACAATTATTTTGGATTAAATGTGCAGATATAAACCCGAGACACAATTTGTTATGGTCAATTGCATATGTCAAGACGTGCACCTACCTGCTACAGTAGGTCTCGCGCGTGATACAGTGTAATGAGCAATAATCGCTGCTGAACGAGCTGATTAATTACTGTAGGATGATCAAACCGTGTGCGAGACCACTGGGGGAAGAGTGCTTCACGGCAGATAAAGCCCAAATGGCACCCAGCACGCCAGTCTGGTTGGGATGAGATTACACACACGGCGGTTCTGGTCCGGGGTCCGAGCACATCGACTCTCAAAATGTCTCATTACAGCCCATTTGGACAGACTCGCGGAGACTGGGGCAAACCGATAGTCCTCTAATTCCCTTGTGCCAACCCGCATCTCCTGCCTTCATTCGATACTATAATTAAATTCTCTCTAGGCATGATGGGAAGGCGTCCCCTGTGATCTGAGCTTGTGGAGGTAGTGAGTGACATGTTTGATTATCAGAGACTTTCATACAGCCGCTGGAAACTCTTTTGGGGCGTCAACCCACACGCGCCAACTCAGATTAAAGAACTTTGGTATGGTTGTAACAGTATATTTGTTTTCTGATTGAGTTTTGAAGAACATGGAACGAACGGCGCCCTTTTCGCTCGCCCCTTACGATACATATTCATTCATCTGTCTCGATAACAGTCT
Organism: Pseudorasbora parva; assembly: GCF_024679245.1. NCBI lineage: Eukaryota > Metazoa > Chordata > Actinopteri > Cypriniformes > Gobionidae > Pseudorasbora > Pseudorasbora parva. Next base: position 27,696,299 of record NC_090196.1, on the reverse strand, counting down.
GCGCTCGCAGGCTCTTCACATTGATCTCAGCGCTGGAGAGATACTCTCAGAGACGCTGTAGGGTAATGAGCTCTGGAACCGATGGGAGATTCAGGCTCAGTGCCGCAGGAACACACACTCCACAGGAAATACATGCGTGGCCATGCTAGATGGTTCAGGCTATGCTCCAAAAAAATGGATTTTAGCTGCTTGCTCAATTTTATTACTTGATTAAAATGAGCTAATGCAGCACGAGTCTTGAATTTCACTGTGTGCAATGAATCTGAATGTGTAAAACAGGCAGAGGTAGACAGAGAATACAACTTCATTACTTGAGTAAAAGTACTACTGGTTAAATAAAAGTGAAAGTTGGAAAAAAAAATTTACTTACATGTTATTTCAAAACGGTTTTACATAACGGACTCGGGCCAAGTCCAATAACAAAGTTGTAGCCAATCAGAAGGTAAGGGGCGTGTCTAATATTGATGGTGAGAAGAGAGCGCTCAGTGCACGACATTATTCAAAACACACGAGTCACACAGGACGGACATTAGCCGAGAACGGATATACCGGTATGCTGGCTTTTGCTTGAATATGCTCGTGTGTCATGTTCGCTTGTTTGTTTATTAGTGATCGTATTGTGGCTCACGTCAGCGATGATAAAGACCCGTTCATTTCCACATCGTATGGAGCATCTAAATCTCCTCACTGTCTGTTTCAAGTGTCAGCTCACAAAACGTGTTCGACAAGTAAGAAACTATACTCCTAATATATGTTTGTTTCCTCTTTTCATGATCTATATAACCCTAATACAGTCATGATTGTAATATGTCGTTAGCTGGACTGTTGGCTCGTGTTCTATCGAGTTGTCATGAGAACGGTTTGTGGTTTTGTGATCGCTGTAACTCTAATCTGGTCATAATAGAGTGCCGAAATCATGACGTCACTTTGTAGGCCAACCCGGAAGTTAGCGGCGCATGGGCGGCAACCTCCCGCGATCTCTCTTGAAGCCAATACGGAAGTAATGTAAACTGCAATTCCTCAACTGGCCACTAGGGACAGGCTCCAGAAGGGAGCAGAATCTCATTGAGCCCCATGTTAAAATTCTCAACTTTAAAGCAGAAAAAAACATGTTTACAGCCTGGGACAAATTGTGGTTTTGGCTTATAAGGCTAATTTTGATCTTCATGACAACTCTGAGGGGGGTGAATTTTTTTATAACTCATTCGTTTACGTTATATAAAGCCTTAAGGTTCTGCATAATTAAGGGCGTGGTTACAAGTGGATAGCCATTTATCCGCCGTCTATAATTATTGCGTCACCTCAGCTCCGCGCACATCCCGCCTTTTTGCCCATTTTCTGTTATGCGGGAGTGACACGCGTTGACTCGCTCACAAGATGGCAACGCCCAGCTCGACCATACTTTAAGCTTCAGAACGGCTTATCGGAATCCTATGGGTGACGTCACGGACACTACGTCCATATTTTTTTACAGTCTATGGTTCCCTCGATCAAAAGCCTATGCATTTTCCCCATAGGCTTTTGGACAATCGCAAAAAATAAGATCTGTGTTCAACAAAGAGTTATGACCCTTACACGTTTTGTCTATCAAGATAATCTTTACAAGTGAATCCAAAATGTATACCGTTTGAAGCCTAAATAAAGCCGTCAGATATAAAATGCTAACGGTAGGCTATAAACGGACTACAGCACACAGTCGCGGATCTACGTCATCATCAAGCTTCCTCAAACTTTATTTAAAAAACACGTTTGCTCATTATGATCTGCGCTGTGTATGAACACGTATCCACTTTTTCATGAGAAATATTGCCCAATCGGTTTTTCCAAAAATGTTAGAAACTAATTGAGTTTATGCGTGCCTCTCTGAGATTTTTTCTCGTTTGTTAATGTTTTATTTATTCGTTTATTATTTTGTTAGTTTATATAAACCGTAATATTACTTTTTGTGATTATGATTAGGCTATTTTGCCTGATCATCGTGACCCAAATAGACTTTAAAGATTATCTTTCACTGTATTATGTTTGATTGTATGTTTGCCTACCATTTGCTAATTCGCCAGAAAAAAAGTGCTTTTACCACCTCAGAAGCACCAACGACGTAAGCTAGCCGTATCAATTTACAATCGTATGTCATTTTCCTTAGATGATTGATCATATATCGAGGAGAGAACTAATATAATCTGGACATGTAGAACAGCGCAGCTACAAACAAAACACTACAGTCTCTCCACAGAAATGAAGAACTGGTAATCGGTTACCTATCACATATTTCTGTGTACAACAATATTTGGAAACACTACTATTTGAAAGGACTAAATATATAACTTTATGTATATTAACTGAAAGGTAAACTTCTAAGAACGTGAGGCTGAAACGCGGGCTAGTTTCTTATTTTTATTAAACATTTACTTACAGAATTCAAGAGTGAATGAAACGCGGGCTGGTGAGATTTCCCGTTTGTCGCGATGACGTCTAAAGTCCCGGCCAAAGGATGTAGTCCCTTTTAGTAACTTGTTAGCAACCGCCGTTTTTAAGACACAATAAAGTTTTAAAAAATCACAAGCAGGTTAGAACTAGTGTGTTTTATGTCATAGATTAAAACGTGAAAATATTTAGAGGCTTTGTTAACCACAGACCTTATTTCAGGCGATTTAGCAAAAACCCATTCAAAAAACCCATAGACTTTAGACCGAGGGAACCGGAAGTGCTAAAATGCTAACTCACTTCCGCGTTTTGGTCTACAAAGTGACGTCATGATTTCGGCACTCTATTGTAATATGTCGTTAGCTGGACTGTCGGCTCGTGTTCTATCGAGTTGTCATGAGAACGGTTTGTGGTTTTGTGATCGCTATGACTCTAATCTTGTCATAATTGTAATATGTCGTTAGTTGGACTGTCGGCTCGTGTTCTGTCGAGTTGTTCATGAGAGCGGTTTGTGTTTTTGTGATGGTGACTTTTTCATTGAATATTCGACCTGGATTAGGAACACACAGAGTCTGCCATAGTCGTTCCCTGGGATACGTATGCTGGGGCGGAGCTATCAAAATAGGGGCGAGACCCTTTTGGGGGTAGGGGCGTGTTTGTTTTGGTGATTTGAAATATCAACAACGGTTACCAGAAAGCACTTACCCCCCTTTAAATAAAAGTACAGATGTATTTGTTTTCAAAATTACTAGGGCCGGGACTTTAACGCGTTAATTAAGATTAATTACTTACGTGACTTTAACGTGTTAATTAATTACGCAAAATAAATAAATAATTTAACCACACTTATTTTTGCACCGCGGAACGTTTTTCAATGAATGAGTTTCGACGGACCGATTATACTGGAACACCAACTAGCGCTCCGGAGCTCCGGAGTCACGACAACCACAACAACAAACCATGAGTGAACATGATCGAAGAAGCTGATGAGACCGCTTTGCTCGGCCCCGTGGATGGAAAATGTTGTTTTAAAAAACGAAAGGATGGAAGCGTCGTCAAGAGCATGGTTGTGTGCAAGCTATACAACAAGGAGTTAGCGTATCACCGCAGCACATCGAGCCTCAAATATCACAAATATGCTTTTGCTAAACTTAATGGAAAACATTGCGCTGGTCTGCTGGACTGAAATAAATAAGCAATATTTTGTTGATTAAGCTTATGTATTCAGTCATTATTCAATGGTATACTAAAAATACATGTGAAAAATGACTTCTCATTGTTCTCAGGTCAAATATTTAAATGCAATTAAAATGCGATTAATTTCGATTAATTAATTACAAAGCCTCTAATTAATTACATTAATTTTTTTAATCGAGTCCCGGCCCTAAAAATGACTTAAGTATCAAAAGTAAATTTCCTTGCCAACGCATTATTTTATTATTGTTGTATGAATCCACATTATGCCATCCTGGTTTCAGCCAGTCAGTGATGCTCCAGCCGACATACGACTAACTTAAACTATTTTAAATACTTACAAGTATACTTACACTTATAAGTTACAAAGCTCTTTACAAAGCTGCCTGTCAATATGAGGCCGAATGCTCAGATCCAATACACGGATACACCTGTTTACTGTACTCCTGTTTAACTGTTACGTTCACTTAAGATGTAATCAAATTTGATTACGTGAATACTCGCCAAAATGAACATTTTGTCACTCGTTTTCTTTCATTTTGCTATAAACTGATCTGTGTTCAAAAAATGCTGTGAAATCATTGAACTTCACATGACCCTTCAAGAGTGATTCCTGAAAGGCTTTCTGGAAAAACCCAAACACCTTTTAAAGAAGAAAAAAATCATCCACTGACTTTCAAAGCTGCTACAGAAACGACTTTCGACTTTGAGGACCTTGATAGAAATCAATAGTCTCACTCTCCGTCTGGCTAATAACGAAGTGAAAAGGTGTGTAGGTTTTCTTATATGTAAGGAGGGGGGCTTCAACAACAAAATTAGGAACCACTGCAAGACTCGAGAGGGCAGCTGAGTCGTGTCATTTACAGGACGTTAGCTTGGAACGGTAGAAGATGTAAAGTAGCGGGTCCACTGTCAAAATCAGGTCCTCCCTCGAAATCAGGTCTCCCCATACTGCCGGTTAATGATTTTATAATAGCTTATCTGTATGCTATGCTTGTAAGCGAACTAATACAGGCATAGGTCATGTTCACACTTGAAGCATGTCAGCGTCTGTTATATTATAATCCTATGGAGTAAACCGTGTTTTTCAAAAAAGTTGTGATCGCTTTTTTAAATGCCAACGCCGTGTGTTTCTGCAGCTCAGCACGTCTTTTCAAGTAGAAAATGTTTTCTGCTTTCTGATAAAAACGCCCTACGTCAAGCGTCTTTTCGACAGATGACCAATGACAAGCGAGTAGAGAGATCTGACTCGTTTCTATAACAACAAGAAAAATGGAGAAGGTGCCGTTAGATCGACTAAACAGCAGTAGCAGGTCTTCAAACTGACTTTTGTAAATATGCCGCAAACCGCGCATCCTCCAACCGGAGCTCCTGGACTCAATTATTATAAGCACCATACTGTTTTCTTCCCCGTATAATGTCCTGCACCCACAAGCGTCGCTGTGAACCGACATTCTCCTCCCCGTTAACCTCAAAAGCCAACGTAAGAGCTAATTTCTTCTTTCTTGAAATTTTGTAACTGCACCACACAGCTCTGCTGTTGTTATAGCAACAAAAGACGCCCTTCGGCTGCTATTGGAACCAAACGCTGACAGTTTTTTTTCTCAACTTTTACTTGTCAAAAAAACGTCAAGTGTGAACACAGCCTTAAATGGTCTTCATAACGTAGTTGAAACAGCCTTTATCAAATAGCATTTATCTTATTGTAATCAGGCGCAATTTGAACCAATGGGGTCCTAAAGGAGACCCGATTTAAAGGGGATCCAATTTGTCACTACTCCGCCATTGCAAGCACAGTTCAGTAGAAGAACAAAATCAATGGAGAAGGATATAATTCTTCGACTACTGCACAGACACATTCATTGAGTGCGCACTGTCCACACGACTTACGTGCTATCTGAAATTTCCTACTTCCCGCTTCTGAAAGCATGATTACGAGCTCATTGCATTAAAATCTTCACTTGAGGGCATTCATGTCCAATTTTTTAACTAGTATTTAAGATATTTCCAATAGAAGGCAGCTTTCATTTTTGTCACATACATCACGCGAACCGCCACAAAACGCAGATGGCTGAAGTACACTTGATTCATTTGATTAATTTATGATGTTATTTACACAGTACTTTACATCTTCCCATGGTAAATGTTGTATGGTTTTCTGTCATAAAAGCTTGATGATTTAACATTTGAAAATGAAGACATTTAAGGAAGCCATGAATATTAATATTATAATTTTACAGTTGAACTGCGCCATTTAGCCTGAACAATTGGGATTATATATCAATATAACTTTGAAACAACAACAATATAATGATAATAATAATAATTGTTAATATAATAAGCTCATGTATTGTTAATAATATGTTGAAAGAAGAACTACATTTTTCTTACAGTTTGTGTATATATATATATATATATATATATATATATATATATATATATATATATATATATATATATATATATATATATATATATATATATACTGTATGTATGTATATATATATATGTATATATATATATATATATATATATATATATATATATATATATATATATATATATATATATATATATATATATATATATATATATATATAATATGTTTAAGTGTTATTTTATCCATGTTGTTCAACTCAAATTCTAATAATAAAATAAATAATAATAATAAATTTTATTTATAATGCACTTTATATTAAACAAAATCTCAAAGTGCTACAGAATTAAAAAACAATCAACAACAATAAATAAATAAGTAAATTAATAAAATAAAATAAATAAAACTGAAAAATAAAAATAAAATAAAGAAGTAGCAAGTCAATTAAATTCTAATATCATTTACTTTTTTAATATCACACTGTAGGTGAAAAACAGGCATTGAAATGTTTCATCAAGGTCAAAAAGGTTAAAGAAATTTAAAAAAGGCAGCGGTCCTGCTAATCAGCCGACTAACCAGCTTTGACCAGCCAATGACTATAATCAACTGGCAAGAAAATGCGTCGAACAAGATACCCCGAAAAGCTTTCTTCAGTTGTATTTTCAATCAGGGAATAGGCTGATAATGACAGAAAATTAAAGCCTTAAATGTGAACATTAAGCGGACTTGACAAAATGAACCTGTCCTTTAATAAGGGAATGGCAATGATTTCCACTGAGGCAAAAAGTGGCCAGCGAACGGCAGGCATAATATAGCCATCCAGGGAACGCATTTGTCAGTCTTTTTAAGACTTTAAAATGGATTTTCTGGTGGCTTTTTTTATCCTTTTGTTGTTAGTGAAGACGATTCACTGCACATCTTTCTAGCTAGTTTCTCTCAGAGGGTTTATGAAAAGAAAGAAACATAAAAGCCGCTCATCTAAACTTTTTCTTGGCAAAGTGAGAAAGAGAGTGCTTATAGGAGGAGCTGTGAAAGGAAATGACCCAAATAAAAGAAAAACAAGAGATATATCTTGAGAAAATGTGTAGATGAGCAGTAGCATTTGTGCCATAGCATGATCACAGTCGAGGATTGGAAGATATCAGAGACAAAACAAGATCTAGCATTTCAATCATGGTGCTTGCTGAAACCATATTAAAAAACCAAGACAAAAAAATACTACAACAAATATAAACATTACAAATATATTATCTCAGTGGTTCACTTAAATGCACAGTATATACGATTTTGTTGACTTGAGTACTTACATTATCCCAAATGTTTCCAAGATTGTTTAAATCCAGAGAAATAATCGATTTTAGCCAGGACACGAAGCGTATCCATGCGTATCAGTGACATATACACGCGTTACCTTCGATTTCTGCTTTTGTTTTGTAGAAACCAAACACCAAAGAAGCTTTAATATATGACTTGTTAGAAAAGGAAACAACTGTTTGGAGACATTTATAGACTAAAACTAATTATTGTACAGTAGTGCAGTATTTTTCCTGTCATACAATATGTTTTTAAATGAATTGCGTGCCATTTAGCAACACAAGCCATCCAGCATTTATTAATATGATATTGTAATATGGATCTAACTCACTGCAGTGTGCAACAAGTGTCTCATAATCGCAGAGCGAAAGCACGGAGTACAGTTATCACATCATTTTCAACACATTAAAATATCTAAAGTTTAAGGTTTTTAAATGTCTGGCTTGTCCAACCTGTTTATTAGCTGGTCCAAGCAGGCCAACCAGTTTGTTCCAGTCAAAAATGGTGTAATTACTGAAACAGCTCCTGAAACCGTCTTTAACCGTCTTGGACCAGCTAAAAACCAAGTTCCAGAACACAATACCACATCAAGCTGGTGATGTGTGCGCAATTGCTGAGTAATGTTAACCTCTGACCAGGAGTTATGTTTGGAATAAACCGCTGATTTTGTGTGAACAAGGATGCGTGTGTCCCAAAGTCAAGTTCAAGGTGGTGCGGAAATGAGAAATGTGGATGCTGAAGATTGCTGGGGAAATTCCTTTTAACATTCCCTTCACTCATTCAGCGTTGCATTGTCCAGATTAAATATAATAAACACAATTTCCTCATTCAGTACAGTTGGTCAGTCTCTAATAGCCCTCGGCATAGAAAAGCGCTTGCGTGCTGCTGAATTCAGTTTAAGGCTTAATTAGAGTGAATGATGATTTACACAGACCTCCGGTCATAGTTTACAACCGAGGAAATTCAGAAATGATTTCGATTAACTAAAGACAACTATGAGAAACATGTAGCCTAGTGCAGGGGCTATATGTAAGAAGTGTAGCCTATATATTATGAGGATAGTTCTCCCAACAATGAAAATAATTTACTCACCGACATCATGCTGTAAGGGACATTCTTTCAGACGAATACAATCTGAGATATGTGTCCTGACTAATCCAAGCTTTATAATGAATGGCAGCCCAAATCTGAAGCCTAAAAAAGTGCATCCATCCATTATAAAAGTGCTCCACACAGGGGTTAATAATGGCCTTCTGAAGCGAATCGATGGGTTTGTGTTAGAAAAATGTAACATGTTATGAAGTAAAATATTAAGTAAAACTTAACATTGTATGAAGTAAATTATCTAGCTTCCGCCAGCGTATTTGGCGCGATGTATGATTCGGTTCTGATTCTGATCTCATAATCACGACTTCAGAAGTCGGAATTATCAAAATTCCGATAGCACGTGAATGCAGCATTAGCAATTTTCTCCCTTTCAACTCACAATTGAACAGCAGGTATTTTGTTCAAAAACGACAATCAAAAGAAACAAAAATAATTTATTATTATTATTATTTTTTAAATGTGTACAGCAGTCCTGAATGCAATATGAGGGGGTGTGTCTCAGTTCAGATTGTGTGGATATATTTGCATGCCTACAGTAATTGCAGGAATGTATGACAAATAAGATTTGCCTCCTAGGTCCCATGGCATGTTTAAAAAAAAAAAAAATTATATAGTGTTCAAAAAAATAACACAAAAATAGCCTCATAATAATAATAAAACCACTTGTCTGAACATTTTATACATTAGGCAACAACAAAATAGGGGTAAAATAAAAAAAAAATACGTCAAATATGCAAAAAGCATATATTTTACCCTCCGGAATGCATATTTTTTTATATTATTATTATTATTTTACCAGGGAACCCCTAAAACGCGATTAGGCTTGTTTTGGGCTAGTTTTGAGTTGCAATTATGCGGGTTTTGTTGTGAAAACCAAAACAAAAGGATTGATGTGACGTTTACGCGCGCTCCCAAAAGCCCTCGATTCCCTATGACACACACAGAAAGAGCTGCTGTAATGTCAGTGTCATGTAAAGGAGAGGCATTCGTTCAAACTGTTTAACGTACCCGGCCCGTCGACGTGATGCCAATGAATCGCGCCTCACATATCTGAACGTCTCTCTAAGCAGTGTGGACGGATGGCCTCTGCTAGATGATCGCTTCAAATGTATTTCCAACTTCTACCTTATTTCTAAAGAACTTCGCTGTGAGTATCAGGGCAGGACACGTTCAGTCTTGTACGTTATATGTGCGCGAGCAAGAGAAACGGCCACCGGTGTCTGTAGGTTAATTATAATAAATATTTCGGAATTATTTAACTTAGTTATTAATTATTTAACCCCTTTAAGGTGTTCTACAGTAAATGTTTTCATACATTTCATGTGTAAAACATGTAACAATCGTATATAGAATAGCTTAAAACGCTATTTCACCCGAAACATTAGCATTTGCTCAACTGCACTGTGTAACGTTAGCTAAAACATTCCCTGACATGTTTTTGTGAAATATGATACAACTCTGTATGCTCTTCTTAACTAATTTTTTAAAATATATTATATTTGACATGTTTTATATAAAATATTGTCCACATTTTGTTTTTAAATACGTTGTTTTATAAATGAACGTGAACATGTTGCTAATATGCCATGTTGCAAAACTGCTTAACGTTAAATGTTCTGTTAGATGTTATAACGACATTCAGCAAGTTTATATATATATATATCATTCTGAATATATGTAAATCCATATTTTAGTATGTCTTTATCACTCTTTAGCTAATGCACTGATTTAGACATTAAGTGCTAGCTAGGGTATATCTGCTTAAGAAGTATTAAACTAAAAAGTGATGATTATATCAAATGAGTGATCATTTTTATATTACAAATAGATATATTAGAAGTTTATATAATTGCAGTAACTGCAACTGTGGTAAGAAAAAAAAGCACTTCCACCACATCCAACTGACTTGTACAGATATGTGATGAATTTTCTCATGTAGAGTTCTGTAGAGGATGTGAAAGCCTTTTTCTGAAACCCACAACAGCTGCATTTCCTCCCCAAACGCAGTCAGAGATGGAGTTCAGATGAGAGCAGACAGGTGTCCTGAAGCTCTTCACGCAGTAGTCATGCGGAGTAAGGATCAGACAGCGGTTCAGATCGCATCGGCCCGGCCGCTGGAGCTGCGTGCTCGGAGAGGACAGGTATCTCTCCAAATCCAGCTGTAAAGCACACAGCTGCCTGGAAACACGACAGCAGAGTCACTCCACACTCACATTCTCTCACATCTGCCCTCATCACTGTAGCACTGGGTCGTAGTCCTTTACATTTTTATACCCACAAATATTGTTTCACTGATAGCATTAAGTGAAAGACTAATTTAAGAATCTCTTGCTTTTCCGCTAAAAAATTCTATATATCATATCACAGTATCTTTCAAAAATTTGGAAAAAATAAGTCTCTTATGCTCATCAAGCCTGTATTTATTTGATCAAAAATATAGATTTTTTTGTTAATATTGTTAAATATTATTGCAATTTAAAATAATGCTTTTATATTTTAATATACTTAAAATGATCTTCACTGTCATATGATCCTTAAAGGGTTAGTTCACCCAAAAATAAAATCGTTCCACACCCGTAAGACCTCCATTCATCTTCAGAACACAGTTTATGATATTTTAGATTTAGTCGAGGCCTTTCTGTCCTTTAAAATGTAAGTGTATGCCCACTTGCTGTCCATGTCCAGGAGCTAATGAAAACATCATCAAAGTAGTCCATATGTGACATCAGTTAGTTAGTAAGATTCTTTTGAAGCCTCGACAATGCATTCTGGTCCAAAAATAACAAAAAATACGACTTTATTCAGCATTTATTCATTTTTTGGGTGAACTAACCCTTTAAGAAATCATTCTAATATGCTGATTTAATTTTAATATTTCATAGTATCACTGTCCTGTATATTTGATCAAATAAATGCAGGCTTGATGAGCAGAAGAGACTTCTTTCAAAAACATTAAAAATAGTATCCCAACAATAGACAAAAAAAATATGGACATAGCGTCCATAGGATTTTGAAGACCAGTTCTCAAGCGTAACGTCGGGTCGAGCTGGCTGGTGCCATCTTGGCAGCACGTCATTGCGCGTCACGCCCGGATAACAGAAAATGGGCAAAAAGACGGGACATGGGTAAATGGCTATCCGGATAAATGGCTATCCACCTGTCACTCAAAGTAACCACGCCCTTAATTATGCTGAACTTTAAGGCTTTATATAATGTAAACGAATGAGTTATTTAAAAAAAATCTCCCCCTCACAGTTGTCATGAAGGGCAAAATTAGCCGTATAGACCAAAACCACAATTTGTCCCAGGCTGTAAACACGTTTTTTTTCTGCTGTACAGTTGGGCATTTTAACATGGGGCTCAATGAGATTCTGCTCCCTTCTGGAGACTGTCCCTAGTGGCCAGTCGATGAATTACAGTTTAAGTCACTTCCGTATTGGCTTCAACAGAATCTGGGGGAGGTTGCCGCTTGATCCCAACTTGAATTTGTGCATCAGTAAAGTGCATAAAATATTTAAAAAATTCATCATTATGTGTAATGCATGGGGCCTTTGAGAGTGTTTTCGCTGACTCAGTACAAACCGACGCACACCAGGTGTGAGACCAGCATTATGAATAACCACACAGAGGAGCAGCGCCAACTACTTCCTGTCTCACACTATTCACACTTCCTGTAAGTTGAGCTTTGTCTTCCAACGCACATATAATGAGATTCCCTGCCCCTTGAGTGACTTTCACAGTCTGTGTATCTGCTGTAAAACAAGCTATATTTATATATATATATATATATATATATATATATATATATATATATATATATATATATATATATATATATATATATATATAAAATTGTCCCTGGAGATATGCTCGAACTGTCTTGCTGATATTATATGCACATTTTCCACTAATCCGCCTTCTCAGAGATCAGCAGACTGAACTAACCAGCGATGCTGATAATTAAATTGGTTATTTAAAGTTATTTTTAAGGGGCAGGGGTGAAGGTGAAGCTAAAACTCGTATGTGACAAATTTCACGGCTTGTGAATTAAAATGAGCCTCAAACATTATAAGGCTGTTTTTTTGTTTCTCAGGGTGCAATCATGTGCTTCTGCAACCGTAATGAAGGAATATTTATTTCACAAAGGAGGTGTTTTTTTTTTTTTTTTAAAGGGATGGTTCCGTGGTTTTTTTCTAGGCTTGGTTGTGTTTATGGGGCGCAGTATAACATGTCTTAATACTTTTCTTTTTTTTTAAGCTGTATTTTTCTAATATTTTCCCTTTATTCCACACCGCTCTCTCCACTGTCCTTTGAACAGCTCGTTTGCTTCCTGCTTCTGTGAAGCCCATCCCTCTGAATAACGCAGTGGTCTTAGATTGGTTAGATGGCCAAATGTAGTTTCCTGTATTTTTATTGGCTGAAGTGCCAAGCGCAGGTTGTCCGGAAACGCCACGCCCCTTCCCATTACGGGCAGAAGTCACATCTAGGGAGACTAGCGAGGGTTTATGATGTCAACAACCCGGAAGAAGCTCGTTGTAGTCCAAACCGGCCGTTTTTGTAGGCAATAAACTGCCGTAACTTTAAAAGACAATATCTCCGTTTGCATTGAACTTTCAGCGCTGTAACTTTGCAGATACTGTTTATACTCGAGCAGCAACATTACACACTAACTAAAGTTAAAAAAGTGAAATCGCATGCAACCATCCCTTTACATTTTTTTAAACTAATTGACTGATAAAAATGGCTTATATTTCAGAAAGCTGATAGGTTCAAGTGAGAGCGAATTTTATTGATTTTGTACCATTGTGGTCAGTACTTTTCTTTAGAAGCTTATTTTCACAACAGAATAAAAAAATAAAAACAGTAATTGAGACTTTTTATCTCAAGGTTATGACTTTTTAGCATGACATAAAGTCAGAATTGGGAGATGTAAACTCCCCGTTATGACTTTATATTAATATTTATTTATATATTTATATGAATTTATTTATTCTGTCGGGGGAACGAGCTTCCATGTTTCAGTAAAATAATTTAAAATTCACATAATCTATCTTGAATTTCTTATATTTATAAGAAATATTTTTCTTATAACATTTGACCTCAGTTGACCTCGGACAACAGTATATAAATAAAAAGTCAGTTTATGACCCGTCTAACATGTTATGAAATCAATTCTTTGAGGTAATATGTCAATATTAATATAAAAAAAATTGATATCTGTCCACTGGAACGCTATCACTTTTATTCTCTATAAATTAAAAAAGGTTTATTTAAAGCAATTATTTTTCAAACAGATGGAATTAGAAATACAGGCCTGCCCCAAATAAAAGCCTGCTTCAAATAAAAGCAGGTTCCCTTCTACAGTTCAGGTTAATAAAGGCTCCGGTCTATTTTTGAGGAATTACAGGAATTATGATATTAGAGTTTTGCCTTCACAAAGCATGTTTTAAGTCAACCTTGGCCTTCGGGACTGTAAGACTGCTGATGCAGCACAATGTCTCATTTACATACGGCAAACATTAACTCACCTACTAGTCATCTATTTTCTGCATGACTAGTCGACCACTATAATGTGTAGTCATGCATATCCTAGTGCATATTACATGCTCTATGTAGTGCACAACATGTAGTTCAAGCAAGGACAATATGCGACTAAAACATGCCCATGATTGAGTGTAGGTGTGCTCTTAACACGTCCAAATCTCTCATCAAACCTCTTCAAACACTCCGGTCCAATTCTTCAAACACTTCTCTTCCTTCAAGTGTCACAAGAGGAAATTATTCTTTTTCATGTTTTCTCCTGATCTCACTGATAAGGACCACGTGTTGGGGGGAAAAAAGCCGGCGGGTTTATTAGTAAGATGTTATTCAGACACGACGGTCCATCCGGGCATGAGAGGATAAAAGCGCCATCTGTAAACACCAAATCAAACTGGCCTATCGTTACACGTCGCGCAACCTGCATGTGTAAGCGGTCTACTGCAGCGCAGCAAAAGAAGTGTGTACGGACGGGATTTGGAAGCCACGTGTGTCCTAATTCCCAGAGTTTCTGGTGTATTGTCTCTGCTAGTTTGGCTGCAGGAGATGTTTGTATTTAGCTCCCACGCCAAATATGAGCCATATTTAATTCTTGGGTGTCGATAACACTATTACTCAGGGCCTGTTCATTTTTGTGGCTTGTTAATTTGGAGCTAATTGTATTTGCTTAACTAGCAAGTCCTTAATTATGCACCAATTTAAAATTCTGGCTTCTACAGGGCCTACATTTTTTTTTGCCACACCTGTCAATGGCCAGTGGCAAAGAATAAGATATTGTACACATGCGTTGTCTTTCTCGACTGTTTACATTCACTCAAGCCATGACTGGCTGTGTTTTAGGGGTGTCCCCGACTAAGGATTTACACATTCCAATCAGAATTGTCAAATATATCTATAGTCGCCTGATAGTCGAATCATCTATATGTGTTTGAATAGGTTGGGAGGGGCATGACATTAGTTAGCATGAGGGTAAAACTATTTTTATTTTCCTTTACACACTTCACACAGCAACAACTGCCTGCCAACTGACAGACGAACTGACAATGGCTTTCTTATTTAGGTTTAAATTAAAGGTAATGTGGTGGATAAACATTTGTAAAACGTTCTCATAACATTTTAAAGCTGCGATTGAAATACAGAATATCACACAAATATATAAAAGAACATTACGATAAATAAACCTAGAAAGGAAAAGAACACTTTGAGTGCATTCACATGCACGTTTTTAAGCTGATTATCCATAAAGAGGGTCACACACCGGCGAAGCTCAGCGCCGCGTCTCCGGTATCGACTTCTGACCGTTTTCAGCGGTCTTGGTACATTTGTTTGGTGCGCACCAGGGTTCAGATGGCATTGTCACATTTATTCAAATGGACCGGACACCAGGATTCAACCAAACATGTCAAGTGTGAACACGCGCTGAGACACGGCTTTCTGAGCAACGAATTGAGTTCTCTTTTGCGCTTCTGGCGCTTCAATATTTAAATTGGCAAGGCTTAGCTTTAAAATATAATCAAATTGCTGGATGAAAACTGGTCATGCAAAACTATTTCATAACATTATAAAGTTATTTTAGGGAGAGGAAAAATACACACTCTAGAAACTAATTCAGAGGACCTTTAGTCATTACTTAAATATATATATTGTTGTGAAATAAAAAAATCAAGTTCTGAGAAACTATTTTTAATTGTTATTTTATTGAGTTGGGATGACACACAAATTATGCCTATTGATGAAATATACTATCATGACTTGTCAGAGTTTAACATTTTCAGTTAATCAAGAAACAATTTAATTTTAAGTTCTGTTAATGTAAAAAACAATTTGATGACGTGCAAACAGCTAGCCCACAGTTTCCGCGTGCAAGGCCAAGCAACGAGACGAGTGAAGCATGTGGTGAATGGTAAGTAGTTTTATGCTTAATTACACATATTCGCATTCGCTCAGGATTCAGTTGGTGACAGCCTTCAGTGGTCGGCAACTGGCGGCCCGCGGGCCAAAAGTGGCCCGCCAGCGATAATATCTGGCCCGCGGCGCGCCCGCATCTGCCGAATCTGGCAGATTGTTTTGATAGCGGCTGGTTCTGAAATATATCTGTCAGTGTAACGGAGGCGAGTTAATGAGAACTGTGCAGGTAAACTCCCGTTATTTCAAGAGACGATCACTTCGTCTAGAGGCCAGTGGAAAGTTACGCAGCATTTAGTCTCATCGTTAGAGCGTCAGACTCCCGTGCTGAAAAGACCCGAGTTCGAGCCCCGCTCAGAGCGGGCAGTGCGAATTTATATCTACATTCAATCAATTTTGTCTTTAGTGATTTTGCCTTTAAAAAAAATACAGATGTCATGAAATGTCTGGTATGATGACAAAACGAACAGTGAAATATTGAAACGTTTGATTATATCGCGGGGCGTCAGCACCAACACGTGAACAATAACAACTCAAATTCAGCTTCCTTTTTCTCAAAAAATATTGACAAGAACCAGCAAAAAGGTGCCATGCTTCAACCTCGTTGCAGATTAGACACACCAGCTTTGCATTCAAAAAACCAGGTAGGATGCATGCACAGATGTCTTCCCATTCTTATTGTATGCCCTGTTTTCGCTGTTAACTTTCCTCTTTAGACTCTTTGATAGTGCTATCTTAAATGTTAACATCACTCTGTACTTGGAGAGTTTAGCCTGTCTCCAAAACGCAAACGATTGCAAAAAAAATGCAGTTTACTACGTGAGGATGCCAAGGAATAATTCTGAGCTAAAAGTATGCTACATGACGTCAAATAAGTATTACAATAGGTTCCATGTGTAACAATCAAATTAAAATATATTTATAATTCACAATATGGAAAGTGGAAATAATAAAACATAGTTCGTTAAGAGCAATCAAACATGCCAATAATGGGCTTATTCAAATCCTCTTTTATGTTTTGACTTATTTTTATTTATTTATTTATTTATTAAATTATCCCTTGACTATATTCTGGCCCGCCATCTAGTGGCAATTTTTTTTGGCCCGTGGCCAAATATACTTGTAACCAAATACTGAAATCTGTAAGTCCTTACTCTGAAATCTGCGCAGTGTTGATAGTAACGTTATAACTAGTCTGTGTACCGAGGAGGTAAAGCTCTGCTATTTCGGTATAAAAATCACAAAAACTACGACTTTATTCAGCAATGACTTCCGGGGTCGGTTTTCAATCCGCAAACAAAGATTAGAACAGTCATGAATCAGCGGATCGATTCATGGGGCGTGTCCACTCTTGAAAGCGGAAGATCTGAAGAACATTATGAAAGAGAAAAGGTCAGGAATATCACTGGGAAAGGAAGGGTTATGATTAGGCAAAAGCTTTAGGACGTGAGTTAAAGGTGTTTCCGGTCATGATTATAAGGTAAAGCAGCTCTGTTTCTCTGTTTATCATATTAGATACATTTAAGTGTGTTTAAAATGATGTTATGACGTTACTCTGTGCGTTCACTCGACGCTGCTGTGACATGTTCACACTGCTAAGAGAAAAGCGCTTCTGCAGAATAAAACCGAGGGTAGCGCAGATATGACGAGATTGACAGGGACTCCCTCAAACGCTATGCTGAAACGTCCCGGTACATTAGTTAAAATAGCAATTTTCTCACAATTTACAAATAGTTGGAAACATTTGGGATATTGTAAGTACTCAACTGAACAAAATGTATAACACTGGCCTTGTGGTTTTTGGATATTTTACTGCAAAAATACTACATAGTGCACCTTTAATATTAGAAAATCTTTCCATTGCTGGAGAGACTAAAGAATGAATGGCTAAAAAACAGATGCTGAGGTTGTGTTGTTTCTGCTCTATACTTGAGTAACATTGGTTTTTGCTGTTGTTGTAATGATAGCTCTAGTAACAGGATAGTGTTGAGTGTCATTGTTTGTCTGGAGCTGCTGGAGACTAACAATAAACTCTTGCTTGTTTACTCTTGTGTACTGCATTTCCTTTTTTTTCTTTTTCTCTTCCTCAACATTCATGCATCACCTTCATTTTATTTTTTGTGAAGTGTTACTTTGCTTTGCTTCAGGAAAGATAAAGAGGCGTCCCCTCTTGCATTTTGTGTTTGTGCATTTTGTGGGCGGAGCAATGAAGGGAGGGGTTTGTTTGATTGGTTGATTTCAAATATCAACGTTTTTCAGAAATCACTTACTGCATCTTTAATTGTATTTGCCTAACTAAATCCAGATTAGGCCATGCTGTGATGATCCCGGGCTTAAATATTTACAGGAAGGTTTTGCACCAAGAAAAGGACAGTGTGTTTTTATTTGTGTGCACACATCTTCCTTTAGGGAGAGAAGAGTCAGCACAAACACGGTTTAAGTGTGATATCCTCACTCTTTAATGAGTCACTGGCAGCTTTTTAATTTTAGCGGCAAGCGTGTGGATCATAACTGCGTCTCTGTGGGGGAACTTTTCAATGGGTATTTTCGCAGGATAACCTTTGTGCTCATATCCCTGAAATCCGCGTGGATTGCTGCGGTGCGGCAGGTCTGTCAAAGTGCCTCATCGCCGCTCTCATTATTAAGGGCTGATTAGAAATTTGTGGTCACGATTAAATGTCAGCTAAAGGTCAGGAATTGTTATGCAAATTCTGAACACAAAACATTGTCAGCGTTCGGCTCACTTCTTGAGGTCTGTCATCATTTAGGAGAGGCGAAAAAAAGCGTCCGAAAAAAAGCCTCCGTCTCCATTCGAGCGGCGAATAAGGAAGCGTGTTTTTTTCTTTGTTGACTGATAAGTGCCTGTGTAGTCATCTGATCATGTTCTCACACAGCTTCAAGAGCTCCTGTTGTATTATAGACAAAGAAATGTGGGTGGATAGAGACAGATGCACACATGCATATGTTCTGAAGGACTAGACTGCTTTTGAATGTGTAGATACACACTGAAAAATAATACACTGGGAAAGCCTCCTCTGCTGTGCGTGTCTGTGTTGGTGCTGGTGTTCATAAAGCCAGCGGCTGCGGTGAATCAGTCAATCTGTGTCAGAATATCTCAATAACAAAATCATTTCCACAAAATCATTTCCAGCTTTTTTATTATGTTTCAAAGCTGGAATAAAAAAAATCTGATACATAACATCACACGCATCTAATACCTATATCTAGGTTTTGTTTTTGTTTTTTTATTATTCATTTAAGTTGGACAACATACAAAATAGAACACATTCTCTGTTTTTTGACATACTGTATGCATAACATTAGCCTAACACCAATAATTATAAAGGCTTCTAAAAGGATTTAATGTTATAAAATGTACAATCTTCAATATTAATAATTTAATATAATATTTGATAAAATATAACGCAAATATACACCAATCAGGCATAACATTATGACCAGGTAAAGTGAATAATGCTGATTATCTCTTCATCACAGCACCTGTTAGTGGGTGGGATATATTAGGCACCAAGTGAACATTTTGTCCTTAAAGTTGATGTGTTAAAAAGCAAGGAAAATGGGCAAGCGTAAGGATTTGAGCGAGTTTGACAAGGGCCAAATTGTGAAGGCTAGATGACTGGGTCAGAGCATCTCCAAAACTGCAGCTCTTGTGGGGTGTTCCTGGTCTGCAATTGGGCAAGTGTTGTGATGTGCCAAATTGTGATGGCTAGATGACTGGGTCAGAGCATCTCCAGTATCTATCAAAAGAGCTCCAAGGAAGGAACAGAGTGGTGAATCGGCGACAGGGCCATGGCGGCCAAGGCTCATTGATGGACTTCGAGATTGAACAGACGAGCTACAGGAGATCAAATTGCTCTAGAAGTTAATGCTGGTTCTGATAGTAAGGTGTTAAGAGTACACAGAGCATCGCAGTTTGTTGTGTATGGGGCTGCAGAGCCGCAGATCAGTCAAGGTGCCCAACCTGCCATGCTGACCCCTGTCCACCGACCGAAAGCACCAACAGTGGCACACGAGCATCAGAACTGGACCATGGAGCAATGGAAGAAGGTGGCCTGGTCTGATGAATCGCGTTTTCTTTTACATCACGTGGATCGCCGGGTGCATGTGCGTCGCTTACCTGGGGAACACATGGCCCCAGGATGCACTGTGGGAAGAAGGCAAGCCGACAGAGGCAGTGTGATGCTTTGGGCAATGTTCTGCTGGGAAACCTTGGGTCCTGCCATCCATGTGGATGTTACTTTGACACGTACCACCTACCTAAGCATTGTTGCAGACCATGTACACCCCAAAATGGTATTCCCTGGTGGCTGTGGCTCTTTCAGTAGGATAATGTTCATGCCCAAAAGCAAAAATGATTCAGGAATGGTTTGAGGAGCACAACAACTTGTTTGAGGAGTTGACTTTCCCAGATCTCTTGAGGAAACCTTGAGGAAATTCTCCAGATCTCAATCCAATCGAGCATCTGTGGGATGTGCTGAACGAAACAAGTCCGATCCATGGAGGCCCCACCTCGCAACTTACAGGACTTAAAGGATCTGCTGCTAACATCTTGGTGCCCAATATCACAGCATACCTTTCGGGGTCTAGTGGAGTCCATGCCTCAATGAGTCAGGGCTGTTTTGGCAGCAAAAGGGGGACCAACACAAAATATGGTCATAATGTAATTCCTTATAGGTAAAATTTTTTACATTTTTACGTATAAAAATACATTAAAAACAGAAATATTTTAAAATATTTTTACTATTTAGCATAAATAGTTTTCTATTTGCACATATTTTGAAATGTAATTGAGTTTTCAACCATTACTCCAGATGACACACAAAACCTACAGACACGGAGACCAATCCAGTGCTCAGTGAACAATAATTATCCATTCAAAACACTGTTTAAAAAACACCTTTTGGAAATCAGGAACCATAAAGCATTCAGCAGGAACCAGCTTAATGTCTATTACGATATTCAACATAATTAGAGATAGTGAAATTCAATCATAAGATTTCATTAGTCAACACAACTGTTAAGAGATTGGGCAGTAGATGTAAAGCACTAGAAAAGAAAAGTTGAAATACCAAAGAATTGAATATGAGCTTGGTATGCAATACAATACAGCATACCGTCAGTTACAGTACAGTGAAAAAATGTTTTTGTGCAAATTGCATTATTGGTATATAGTATTGGTGACCATATTTGCAATACTAGAGCAGTTTCTTGACTTTCATTCTCCCTCCCCTAGGCGGAGGTCATCTCTCATTTCTGCAAAAACACCAAATGTAAGAAGTGCTTGGCTACAAATCAATTTGACAATTGTGAGTGTGAGGGCGTACCGTATTTACAATAGTGAAAGTTCTTTCATCTAAACCACTGCTACTGTATTATGTGTGAGTATTATAAAAACCCTGTTGACCAACTTTTCTCATGGCCATTCCTGCACAAGAACATGGTCAACTATAGTGCTTTGTATTCCATCAGGAACAAATGTCCTTTGTCCTGACCATGTCCCCTTCATTTTTCTTTTCTTCTCTTTCACTTTTTGTGTGTAGAGTTTTGCAGAAAACATGTTAAGACAGGTGAAATGTCTTTGTTTTTTCGAGAACTGAATGAATGGTGTGGGAGATTGGGCCTTTTATAGTGGTTAAGCAATCTGGGGGAAAACACTGTAATATAAGGGTACGTGGAGCAGGACCTGGTTTAGTTTTCACTGTGGACGGGGCTGCAGAAACAGAGGGCATGACATGATTGACATGACTGAATTTATGAAAACTGAATTGAGTCTCCACATTTTTTCCTGTGGCTTTATTGTGTAGACAGCTGATATTTGGTTTCCTTCCAAAACAATCATGTTTTTAATCCCTCTGACACATTTGCACATCTGTGGGCTGATCAGTGATATTTATCTGCTCTACAGCGGCTGTTATGCGCATCAAGTGGTGTAATGTAGTTTGACACTGTGGCACGACGCTCACGTCTCCATTTCTGGAGTGGGGCTTGGGAACCCTGGTTTCATGCTGTTGAATACATTTTCTCAATTACCCGGCGTTAAATGAGGTGAGCGGCGAATTTAATATGTAAGAGCATTTGATAGTGAGAATAGCAGTTTACACTGCATGCACTGGTATAATGGGCAACTGTTTTCTGCTTTTAAATGGAGTGTGCAAAATTGAAGTTCTTCTATACCTGGAGAGAGCTATCTGAGCTGAGAAAGCATTCCCATTCTTCCCATTGGCATTTATGTCATTCTTTAAGTTTTGAATTCAGTTGACTTTTTCCCATTAAAGCTAATGTTACGTTACGTTTTACAAGGTTGTGATGCCTTATGTGATGTGTTGTTGTTACGTTAGATTAAAAAGTTAGGTGGTTATGTTATGTTTTATGTGGTTATGTTTTGTGATACTTAATGAGTTTTTGATGATGTGATGTTATGTTATGTTAGGTGGTTGTGTTATGTTTTATGGGACTCAATGCTATGGAATGATATTCCGGACAATATTCAAAAGGATTTGCAATTTGTGCATACATTGTGTCATAATGGAAACACAAATGCGTGATTTGCGATTGTGTTTGGATTTTATTTGTCCTGTATGTCTGCCAAATTTCAAATGGAAATGCAAAGTCTGTTGGCAATTGCATTTATAATATCTTACGAGTTCTGACCCTGCCATTTCGGAATGGTGACAGAAAAATCACCCATTTGCTATTTCACCTCCTCAGTGTCCTGCCACAACCCTTACAACATTCAAATGAAATCACAATCCCCTTTACACTTGCCATGCCCACAGTCGTCTGTCAATCAGTCTTAGGGGCGGGGTTTAGTGATATGGTCGCAAAGTAGGCCACACCCTCAAGTGGTGGAAAAGGGGAAAATTGGCTATTTTTGCAATAATACATAGCAATTTTGTTCAAACAAAGTCAAAAATCCAGAATTGATTTTATGTTTACCTGGCTCCCAGAAAAACAAGAGGCCAAAATAAAACTGCCGTGTCTGCAGTCGGAATGTGTCTGACGAATATCATCACCATGTAGTTGCAGTGCCACAGAGAATCTGTAGAAACTTAACATGACGTGAGTGGTGTGTTGTCTATATGACTCAGTGCTCACGATCCAAGTTATAAAACATTAAAAAATGACACTAGTAGTGACATTTAATCGTAGTTCATGTTTGTATAGGCGACGCTCTGGATTCTGACTAATTTCAGCAGTTTATTTAACATTATGTTTAAAATTCACATTCACATTCACATTCATTCAGCTATATTTATTTTGACATTTAAAACATTTCCAGACATGCAAATGCTGCTTAGTTGTGAGGTTCCACAGATGTATCTTCATTTCTTCTTGACAAGTTGTTTGCAACCAGAGTCTTCTTTTGGTTTCTTTTTATTTGGTTGGCAGGTGATGAATGCTTAGTTTCAGGTTTTGGCTTTGTTGTGAATTACAAAAAACTACACAAAATAGAAATAGACACATTTATTGTATATTTCTTCCCATTTTCCTTATAGGTATGAATAATGTTGAAATTGGTGCTTTTCCACCACTTGAGGGTGTGGCCTATTCCCCGACTATATCACTAAACCCCGCCCCTAGGACTGATTGACAGACGACTGTGGGCATGGCAAGTGTAAAGGGGATTGTGATTTCATTGAATGTTGTAAGGGTTGTGGCAAGACACTGAGGAGGTGAAATAGCAAATGGGTGATTTTTCTGTCGCTATTCCGAAATGGCAGCGTCAGAACTCGTAAGACATTGTAAATGCAATTGCCAACAGACTTTGCGTTTCCCTTTGAAATTTGGCAGACATACAGGGAAAATAAAATCCAAACACAATTGGAAATCACACATTTGTGTTTCCATTATGACACAATGTATGAAACAATACAATTTGCAATTTCTATTGAATATTGTCCGGAATATCATTCCATGTGATGTGGCGTGATGTGAAAATGATGACCTTGGAAGCACTTGCACTTTACAAAATAGTTTTACCTAGTCTCACCTAGCTGATTTATTTTGTACTGTATGTAGATTTACTGTAGGTATTGGTAGGTCATTTATTTTTAACATATGACACTAAACAGCACTAATGACATAGGGACACATTTTCTTAAAATGTTTTGGTTATTAATTAATGAATTATTTTGTTTTATTTTGTTTAGCAGTGGTTAACCAAACCAGCTGTGACCTTGTTTAAGGCTCACTGCTGGTGTCTGGTTGGTTGTAAGACTGTTCTCCACAAGAGGAAAGCCATGAGCCATTTCCAATGTGCTGTTGAGCAAGGCTCTTAACCCCAGGTGACTCTTAGGGGATTGTCCTTGTAAGAAGTTCATGGCAACGTTCTACAGTCAGAACAAGTGAAAGTCATGGAAGTAAATTTAGCCATCCCTCAAGAGAAGACTCTATTCTTCTACAGGTTTGTGGGCTGAACTGAAGTATCTCAAGCTGATGATACACAGGGCAACTTTCTGAGCAATGTTGCCGGGCAATGTTGCTGAAAGATGTTTCTGTGGGCCTTTTCCCATTGGGAATGGGCAACAGTTTTCTCTTAGGATATCCAGATAGAAATTTGTTGCCCATTCTCAGTGAGAAAGTACCCAAGTAACATCTTTCAGCAACAATTCCTGGCAGCATTGCTCAGAAAGTTGCCCTGTGTATCATCAGATTTAGAGGAAGTGTTGAAAACTAATATTTTAAAATAAAAAAATAATAATAACTAATATTGGCATATTTATGTATTTAATTATATTTGTTATATTTTACTTTTATTTTTTATTTTATATGCTTTACATATTATACATAATGTTTTAAATGTAATATTTGATTCGTCCGTTGTGATTGGTTGGAAACTTAACAGCCATTACCATATCTGAATTTCACCTCAGCACTTATGAATGTGTTGGTTTTACCATGTCAGTCCTTCTGAAGTGGACTTGCTTTCGCAGTGCAGAAAACAGCATATTCTTCACATGAACAAGATTTAGTCTAAATTTTGGTTCATATATTAGTTGTCAGTTGCAATGAACTTGCGAAGTTGTCTGCTTCATTCACTTACAACTGGAGAAGAAATATGCTCCATCTGTTGTGTTAGTGGCCGTGTTGGCGAAACGCCACTGCTGATCTTGTATTCTTCAACTAGTGCATTGTTGTACCAAACTGCTTAAATGCTTTTTGCATTAGAGATGAAAGAATGCCCTGTGTCCAGTGCGCCTGTGGAAGTCAGCGTAATAAATTAAAAATGTGATGACAAGCATTTGGACTCCAAACTGCTGTAAAATACATGAGCAATTTTTCATCTGTGCTCTTTTTTTATTACTGATTTAATCAACAGCAGTTGCTTATTTATGAATTATTTTGCTCCATTACGCTTGTAATTTCTAGGTTTTCTATTTAGCCTCTTAAACAAGAACACTTAAAATCCCTATTAACATCCTTTACCGAGGGGTTTGTAAAAGAAAGGAAGCATGAATATTGAAACGAATCATTTTGAAAAAAAAAAAACATTTTTAGTTGGGTAAATGATGCAAATGTTAATGCTACATTTTATTAAACCATAAAAGAAAGTATAGAAAAACTTTTATTTCATCTAGTTGTCAAAGCACAATTTCATTTTTGTATGGAGAGAGAGAGAGAGAGAGAGAGAGAGAGATCAGGCATAACATTATGATGTTATGAGGTGAAGTGAATAACACTGATTATCTTTTCATCACGGCTCCTGTTAGTGCTGGTTAGGCAGCAAGTGAACATTTTGTCCTCAAAGTTAAAAGCAAGAAAAAACTGTTATGGCTAGACGACTGGGTCAGAGCATCTCCAAAACGGCAGCTCTTGTGGGGTGTTCCTGGTCTGCAGTGGTCAGTCTCTATCAAAAGTGCTCCAAGAAAGGAACAGTGGAGAACCGGCGGCTGGGTCATGGGCGGCCAAGACTCAATGATGCACGTGGGAAGCGAAGGCTGGTCAGTGTGGTTCAATCAAACAGACAAGCTACTGGAGCTCAAATTTCTTTAGAAGTTAATGCTGGTTCTGATAGAAAGGTGTCAGAATACACAGAGCATCACAGTTTGTTGTGTGGGGCTTCATAGCCGCAGATCAGTCAAGGTGCCCAACCTGCCATGCTGACCCCCGACCCCGCTGAAAGCACCAACAGTGGTACGTGAGCATCAGAACTGGACTACGGAGCAATGGAAGAAGGTGGCCTGGTCTGATGAATCACATTTTCTTTTACATCACGTAGATGGCCCGGTGTGTGTGCATCGCTTTCCTGGGAACACATGGCCCCAGGATGCACTATTGGAAAAAGGCTAGACGGCGGAGGAAGTGTGATGCTTTGGGCAATGTTCTGCTGGGAAACCTTGTTAACAACAATTTTGAGGTGTTCACAATCTCAATCCGATCGAGCATCTGTGGGATGTGCTGAACAAACTAGCATGATCCATGGAGGCCACACCTTACAATTTACAGGACACAAAGGATCTGCTGCTAACATCTTAGTGCCAGATAGCACAGCACACCTTCAGGAGTCTAGTGGAGTCCATGTCTTGACCAGTCAGCAAAAGGAGGACAAACACAATATCAGGAGGTGTGTATAATTTGTTCAATTTCTGTTTAGGCGACAAAACTTTTGTCTTGCCAAAATTTGACCTTTCCGTCTTGATTAAATGATAAATATTTTTTCTGTGAACATTATTGATTTCAGTGCATTAAACATCATTTGGGAGGGTTTTAGCTTTTCATATGAGCTATTTCTAACACCAATTAATTAATTAAAAGTCAGGTTAATATCAGGTATTTCTAGAAAATAGATAAGCGACAAGACTTTTGTCAGGGACTGTATATATATATATATATTAGGGCCGGGACTCGATTAAAAAAATTAATCTAATTAATTAGAGGCTTTGTAATTAATTAATCGAAATTAATCGCATTTTAATTGCATATAAATATTTGACCTGAGAACAATGAGAAGTAATTTTTCACATGTATTTTTAGTATACCATTGAATAATGACTGAATACATAAGCTTAATCAACAAAATATTGTTTATTTATTTCAGTCCAGCAGACCAGCGCAATGTTTGCCATTAAGTTTAGCAAAAGCATATTTGTGATATTTGAGGCTCGATGTGCTGCGGTGATACGCAAATTCCTTGTTGTATAGCTTGCACACTACCATGCTCTTGACGACGCTTCCATTCTTTCGTTTTTTAAAACAACATTTCCCATCCACGGGGCCGAGCAAAGCGGTCTCATCAGCTTCTTCGATCATGTTCACTCATGCCCTGCGTCTCAATCAGCTCCCTAGTTCACTAGTCAGGGCACTGATCAGGACATAAGTCAATGGGCTGACTACTGAACTAGGGAGCTGATTGAGACGCACCCATGGTTTGTTGTTTTCGTGACTCCGGAGCGCTAGTTGGTGTTCCAGTATAATCGGTCCGTCGAAACTCATTCATTGAAAAACGTTCCGCGGTGCAAAAATAAGTGTGGTTAAATTTTTTTTTTATATATTTTTTTTTTTTTTGCGTAATTAATTAACGCGTTAAAGTC
The DNA here is from genome assembly GCF_024679245.1 of Pseudorasbora parva. Taxonomy (NCBI): domain Eukaryota; kingdom Metazoa; phylum Chordata; class Actinopteri; order Cypriniformes; family Gobionidae; genus Pseudorasbora; species Pseudorasbora parva. The sequence continues at coordinate 27,668,888 of NC_090196.1, read as the reverse complement.
ATGTAATTAATTAATCTTAATTAACGCGTTAAAGTCCCGGCCCTAATATATATATATATATATATATATATATATATATATATATATATATATATATATATATATATATATATATATATATATATATATATATATATATATATATAAAAAAAAAATACTTATTTTGGTTCATCAGATTAAACTTTTAATTTAGTATAGAAATGTACGTTTGAATCTTTATTTGAGGATTGAACACAAACAAGGAAGAGAAGACAATGCTGAATAAAGTCGTAGTTTTTGTTATTTTTGGACCAAAATGTATTTTCGATGCTTCAAGAGATTCTAACTAACTAACTGATGTCTCATATGGACTACTTTGATGATGTTTTTATTCCCTTTCTGGACATGGGCAGTATAGTGTGCATACACTTGCATACGATATCTGACTAAATATAAAATATCTTAAACTGTGTTCTGAAGATGAACAGAGGTCTTACAGATGTGGAACGACATTAGGGGGAGTCATTAATGACATTAATTTCATTTTTGGGCTAACTAACCCTTTAAGTACTCATGGAAGAGTTTTTACCTGTCTTTTGAATGAAGTGAGAAATTCTGTCGTGCGTATGGAGGACGGAAGATCGTTCCACCAACCAGGAACAGTGAATGAAAAGTTTCTGGAGAGGGATTTCATGCCTCTCTGTGATGGTACCACAAGCCTTCGCTCGTTGGCTGAGTGAAGGCTACTGGTTGGAGTGTAGACTCGTAGGAGCGAGTCAAAGTAAGCGGGTGATGAGCTTGTGGTGGATCCATAAGCAAGAGTCAGAGCTTTGAATTTGACCGGGCAGCGAGTGGTAGCCAATGCAGAGAGATGAAGAGGGGTGTGACATGAGCCATTTTGGGCTCATTGAAGACTAGACGTGCCGCAGTGTTCTGGATCATGTGTAGAGTGACCAGGGCTTGGACTAGAAGCTGTGTTGCATGCTTCATTAGGAACGGTCTGATCTTTCTTATGTTGTGCAACGCAAACCTGCATTACCGAGCTGTCTTTGAAATGTGGTCTTTGAAGGACAGCTGGTCATCAAAGATTACTCCAAGATTTCTTACCGTTCCTGAAGGGGTAATCAAAGATGAACCTAGCTGGATGGTGAAGTCGTGTTGTAGGGTCGGAATAGCAGGGAAGACGGGCAGCTCAGTCTTTGCTAAGTTGAGCTGCAGGTGATGTTTTTTCATCCATGCTGAGATATCCGCCAGGCAGCTTGAGATTCGTGCATGTGCTGTGGGATCATCTGGTTGAAATGAGAGCTGTGTGTCATCAGCATAAAAAATGATATGAGAGGCCATGTGCCTGAATGATGGGTCCCAATGATGTAGTGTAAATGGAGAAGAGAGGAGGTCCAAGCACTGAGCCCTGAGGACCCCGTGGTCAGTTAATGTGTTTTGATTACCTCTTCTCTCCAGGCAACCTTAAAAGACCTACCTGTGAGATAGGACTCAAACCGGTGGAGTGGAGTCCCTGTGATGCCCAGTGATGAGAGGGTGAAACCTGACTGGTTTACGTCCAGTTGATTAGACTGAGAGGAAAAATGAGACCTGGTTGAAAACAACACGTTTATGTGACCCTTTTTGACCCTTTGTCCTTTCTGCATGTAAATGTGCTCATTGTTCTTCTGTTTATTATAATACTGTTGACGTGCAATATTTTTTACATAAAGGTATGTTGTTTGTCGTGATGTTTGCTGAAGCGTTTCAGTTAGTTTTTATGTTCTGTCCAGTTCTTGAACTTTCGCCATGAGAGTGTTTCGCTGCAGCTCTTGTGTTCAGTGTGTCATGATGCTGGACGTAGCGAAGTGTCTGAATGCGTTCATGCATAAAACCCCTCTGTACATTACTGCACTACACTAGAGAGTCCATAGACTGCTGTGTGTGTGTGTGTGTGTGTGTGTGTGTGTGTGTGTGTGTGTGTGTGTGTGTGTGTGTGTGTGTGTGTGTGTGTGTGTGTGTGTGTGTGTGTGTGTGTTTCTGAATACTGAGAGAATATGACACACAGATCAGGTGACTGTGGAGGGTCATTGCTGTTAGTCATTTTCTGTTACAGCTCTGTGGTTCAGGTCTTTTTTTAATAATGCTGTGGGGACTCCGTTTTTGTTACGCCCTGAATATTTCGATCCGCGTTCCCTTTGTCCTGTGAGATGACTCTGACACCGGATGGCACAACCGCTTCTAGTCCTGCAGATAAAACCTGGTGTTCTGTCTCACTCTGGATGCTATCTACAGAGGAAGCGTCCCAACTCAAATGAGTCTGAATGATTGCATTTAAAAAAACAGATCTTGAAGTATTGCTACTAAGATGCCAGATAAAAGAGCTAGTGACTAGAGATTTACTGTTGAGAATGAAAAACTTCTAAGTAAAATCAATTTAAATGTATTGCACATAATGTGTGATGTAAACGTGTGAAGAATTCATGTAGATAATAAACTTCAAATTAAAGCAAATTGGCTTTAAATAATTGTTATGATAGAAACATGGGTTTCTATTGTATGCAGTTATTGGGGATGTTTGTGAAATTAAATATATAATAAAATATATTTTATGTGTTTTATGTATTTATAAGATGTTAGCAGCAGATCCTTTAGGTCCTGTAAGTTGTGAGGTGGGGCCTCCATGGATCGGACTTTTTTGTTCAGCACATCCCACAGATGGTATATGGTAAATGGACTTCATTTATATAGCGCTTTTAACAGATCCATGGCCATCCAGTGTTTTACATGTTGCCTCACAGGGCTGGACATTAAGCATGTTCGTATGCTTGTCCTTCACTTGTCCGAGTAAAAAATTTGCTTGTCCGGAAAAAAGTCCGATATTTTTTTAAGTGTGTGTGTGTATGTGTGTGTGTGTGTGTGTGTGTGTGTTGGAACTAAAATGTATTCTGAAGCAATATTCTCACCAGTATTCAATCAGCTTTGACATAGGCTATTTACATCTGCATATTTGTGATTTTTTTTGTTTGTTTTGTTTTTTAATTGAATAATTTCAAATTTGTGATATTTTTACCTTTTATAAAGGACATTTCCCCCCTAATCTTATTAAATATAGGCTATGCTTCAGGTTTCATTTTATATTGTTAAATTTGATAAATAATTAAATTAAGACATTATAAGGTCTGTTAACAATAAAATTAAATAATGTACACTGTAAAATTACAACTGCATTAAATGTTTTGAGATTTGTAGTTTTGAATAGACACACGAAATGTTGGAAAGTATGTTTAAACATGAAACTAAACCTCGAGTAGGTGGCAGCAGGTGGCCGTCTTAATGAGTGAGTCATTGAGTCGTTCATTCAAACGATTCATTCAAACACTTGCTGCTGTGAGACGCGTTACGGTTCTGCTGTGTGTGAACGATTTTAACTTCTGAAATAGAACAAAAGCACTCAATATTGCATCTAAAATGTAAGTGACTTTAAGTGAATGTTAATGTAAGTGAATGTTAAATAATTGTTTATGAAACTTTCATATGAAAGCAGTGTCATTTTCAGTCGTGATGTTATTCAGGAAACAGCTTAAACGCTCTAGAGTTGTAATTTCTCCTCGAGAGGCTGCACGAGCGTCAACAGCGCGACCTTGTTATCGTCAGTTCATTATATTATTATTATCCACCACTATCGATCGCCACTTACACTAAAATAATGCACAATCATTCTTGCATTTTGGTAATTCGCTAGTTATTTTTTATTTTAATCAGGCTCTTGTCCGTCGGGCAAGTAAAATTCTCTTTCACTTGTCCCTTCAAAAAATCCACTTGTCCCGGACAAGCGTTAATGTCGAGCCCTGCCTCACATTCACCCATTCACTCTCTCATTCATACACTGACGCTTGATTTGATTGAGATCTGGGGAATTTGGAGGCCATGTCAAAACCTCAAACTCATTGCTGTGCTCCTCAAACCATTCCTGAACCATTTTTACATTGTGTTAGGCACATTATCCTGCTGGAAGAGTCACCGTCACCAGGGAATACCGTTTCCATGAAAGGGTTTACATGGCCAGCGGAACATTGCCCAAAGCATCACACTGCTTGCATTCTTCCCATAGTTCCCCAGGTAAGCCATGCACACACACCCGGCCATCCACGTGATGTAAAAGAAAACCACACGGGCCAGCGGCGTAGCACCAAATTTTGGGCCCTGGGTACAAACCATCTTGCTGGGCCCCCGTACCATGTATGTGTATGTATAGAAAACTGACTTCTAAGGGCCCCCCCCTGCCTCGGGCCCTGGTTACTCAGTACCCTTTATCCCCCCAGTCCAACGCCCCTGACACGGGCTAGCCTCCGCTCCCCACGTGCATCAATGAGCCTCGGCCGCCCATGACCCAGCCGCCGGTTCTCCACTGTTCCTTCCTTGGAGCACTTTTGATAGAGACTGACCACTGCAGACCGGGAACAGCCCACAAGAGCTGCAGTTTTGGAGATGCTCTGACCCAGTCGTCTAGCCTTCACAATTTGGCTTATCAAAATCAAATCCTTATGTTTGTCCATTTTTCCTGCTTCTAACGCATCAACTTTGAGGACAAAATGTTCACTTGCTGCCTTTTTTCAGCATTCTTTGAAGACAAAAAAAAAACATACAAAATGTAATTAAAATATATAAAAATAAACAATAAATAAATCTAATATTAGTAATTATGAATAATTTGATATGAATTTTATTTTAATAAAGAAGTAACAGTTATCTGCGTATATCTAATGGCCTGTGTATATCTAGATTTGTATATGGTTTGTGTGTTTTTTTATGCAGATGAAAAGTTTCTCATGTACTTCTCAATGAAAATTTTCCCACATGCACGAGAGAGAGATTTTGTGTGCGTGTGTGTGTGTGTGTGTGTGTGCGCGCGCACAAGTACAATTCGCTACTGACATTTTTGGCATCCATAATCTAATAAGCAAAGAAAATGCATAGCGCACACAAATATAAGTAGAGAAATTGTTTATTTTTATTTATATGGAGCTATTTTTGTAGCTGTTATTTTCATTACTGAATAAAATGGAGACTATTAATATTTTTGTGTTGTATCACTGAGTCAGGCATTTTGGCAATTAACTAGTTATTTCAGACGGACAGGAAATATAATGTGGCATTTAAAATAGAAATGCACACATCCGGCACTGTCTTAGAAATCAGCCAAACGATTGATCTAATAAGGCAGCATCATTTTGCTGCCAACTATTTGGAACGGCCTCACGTCAGGAGCTCGCCTGTGGTGCTTAAAAATGCCGTGTAGGTAGGCAGCTCGATTGGGTTTGGAACAGAGCCATTCTCTTCTGTCAGAAGTCTTTGAGGGAGCAAATAGGAGACCAAAGTGACGTTTTGTTACGCTAAATGAAATGAGAATGGCAGCAGAGTATACGGCCGGCAGCGCCGAACGCTCCGGCTCGCTCTTGAGCGCCACTGACATTTCCAGCGGATGACGACACAGATGGCAGTGAAGCCGGTGATTAGTCTCTGCATGTCTGCATTTACAGCCATTTCAACGGTAAATGTCAATTATCATTGTGCTTCTATTCGTCGGCTAACCTTCACTTCTGAGCATGAGCTCTCTTTATCTTTTCACTACCGGTCTATATGACAGCGTGAGGTCGTGTGGACAGTTGAAAGGGAGAGTTCACCCAAAATGAAAGTTCATTTAGTCACCCCAAATTTGATTTTATATCTTCTGTGGGAAACAAAAGCTGAATATTTGAAGAAAGCCCTAACCATTATTTTCAGTATAATGAAAACTAATGGGAAAAGGGCCTGTCTAGAAGAGATATCATAAAAATGATTATTCAAAGTTTTCTGTAGTTGAAATCTCGTCAACGAATCACTCTTTTGATCAATCGGTGAGTGAATCATTTATGCACGAATCATACACTCTAAATAATGCTGGGTTGTTTTTTAACCCAAAATGCTGGGTTATGACTGTTGGGTAATTTTTGTTGGTTTATTTGATCACATTTTAAACACCATTGGGTAGTTTCAAATTTCCAGTCGTTGGGTTAAACCTGCTGGGTCGCAATGCTTGGTTGATTCTACCCAGCTTGGTTGATTCACGTGCTTCCCGCCTTGATTCGTTTAAATTTGCTCCCAAACTGTCATTTTGAAAGGACAATGCAAAAGACACAGCCACTGGTTGTAGATGTTTTAAGATAAGTTCATATGTTTTCATTAATAATGATTTTAATTAGCATAATTATAGCTTTTTTCTTCTTTGCGGCAACATTTCTTAAGCTTACATGACGTTAAGACGCATTAAGTTTACCTCAAAATCCGATGCAATGTACTGACTCGTGGTAGTTTAGGTAACGTTAGGCATGTGAGACGATAGATTAATACAGTTTGTGATTACACGGGATGTAGGGATGTCAAAAGTACTGGTACTTCGGTACCAAATACATACTGAAATTTTAAAAATGTGACGATAGCCTATCTAGCATCGACTCACAAGAGAACTATGTTCGGTCCCGCAGCTGCGTTCAGTCGCGTCACGCAGGGCTCCCAGACTGTAAGTTAGCAGAATTTATACCAGTATCTGTGTATATTAAATACTATTTAAATATTACTCTTCCATGTTTTGCGTCTCTGTGTGAATGACGGGGGCGCGTGTGTCTTTTTAGCGTCTTTTTAGCCTCTGTCGTGTCACTGAGGACATGAGAATTTACCGTTTCATTTCAGAAAACTGTCATATCATGAACACAAAGACTCAAAGGTCACGGCAACCTGTCAAAATAAAAGTTCGATTTAAATGTGAATACATTGACAGAATATATTAGGTTTGTAGTTGTCATTGTTGCCAATTTTAACACATTTGTGTGTTGTACCATTTGTCAAGCAATAAAAATTATTGTTTTAACAGTCTAAACATGCATTCTTCATTTGTTCTTTCATGTTTGTCTAGTTTTACAGTAGGCTAATGCACAGGAGATTTTTAAGAACAACCCAGCAAGAATAACCCAGAATAGCAAATCCATTGACTACATTTTGGGTTTTCTCAACAGCCCAGCCTGCTGGGTTAAAATGCCACTGAGTTAATTTAACCCAGCATGTGTTCTGTGTTCTGTCCAATATTTACCCAGTGCTGAGTTGCCAATTGGGTTGTTTTTAACCCAGCCATTTTTAGAATGTACTGATACCACTCTGACTTGATCTGTTCGCAGTGGGTAGATTTTCAGTGAACAACAGCCTTATTTTCACCCTTCTCATAGTATTAGACTTCCATAATGGTCTGTAATAAGTTTCACTCCAGATTCTGCTGTCTGGCTCTCCCTGCAGCAACGCCTCTGGTTTCTACGGCCGTCTGTCTCGGCCTGTGCCGATTGTGCTTCCACCACTGACTGTTTCCTGCAGTGTGTCTGAATCTCTGCTGTCTTTCCTGTGTGGCGGATACGAAGCTGCTCTAAAGTTGTCAAACTGATGGTGAATATTTTAAGATTTTTCTCTCCGTGCCAAAGCAGCTCACGCGGTGCCAACAAAATAGAAGAAATAAACATTAAGGTCACAGTCTGCAGCCTTTATGGGGTTTGAACTAGAGGCTGACATTTTTTCGGGAACCCGAAAGTCACGGGTGGGGGGGTCTGATTTTAAGCAGATAAATTAGACCCCATTGACATATGCATTATACGAGCGATGGCTGGATTTCATTTTTGTTCTACTTAAAAACAAACACACCTACATCTTGGATGCCCTTGGGGTGAGCAGATAAACATCGCATTTTCATTTTTGGGTGAACTATCCCTTTAAAGGTCCCATTCTTCGCGATTCCATCTTTCAAACTTTAGTTAGTGTGTAATGTTGCTGTTGGAGCATAAATAATACCTGTAAAATTATAAAGCTCAAAGTTCAATGCCAAGCAAGATATTTTATTTAACAGAAGTTCCCTTTCAAAGCCTACAGTGAACGGCCGGTTTGGACTTCACCACTTCCTTCAGGAATGACGTCACTAGAACCGTTTGTTGACTTAAGCCGGGTGCACACTGTGCGATTTTGGCCACGATTTGGCCGTTTGAGACAAATTTAGCAAATCCTAAAAGATTCCTCTGATCCTAGGCTTAAATCTGACGTCTTTTGTCGTTAGTTTGACATGTTCACCGGCAGCCGATTAATGAGCACTGCGATCAAATTTGACCTCAGATGAAATTCTGGCAGTGTCAGAAGATTTGGCACACAATCCTGCAGTGTGACTTCTCCTACGACGAGCGTCAAATATCTCTGTTTTTCAAGACAAACTATGACCAAAACGAGTGCTAGAGATTTCTTTGTATCCTCCATTTTAGTCCCGTGTGTAATGCAGCTCACTGTCACCGAACGCGTCATTCATCGATGATATAAAACTCCGGACGAGTTTTCTTGCGCGCATCCGTTTTTAGCACTCCTTCACTATCGTACAGTCTGACATTAATGCCAACAGATCTTACAGTGTGACATGGCTTACATCAGCGATCATGTTCGTACAGTCTGACAAGGAACAATCGCAAAGGATTTTGAAAAATCACAAAGTGTGCAGGACCCATAACCCTCTGCCCACAAGTACACACAAAATTGGGGGCGTGGTCTTGTTGCTCTCCCACGTGGAGAAGAGCACGCATTCAGCGCTTGCATCTCCCCGTTATGGTAAGAGGCGGGACCTTTCCGGGCAAAGTGCGCTAAGCTGCTGTCCAATCACAACACGGGAAGCGCTGGCCCAATCAGAATCTTTTTACGTATTTCTGAAGGAGGGACTTCATAGAACAAGGAAATCATCAGGCCGTTTTTAGGACAGAGGAAACAGCGCTGTACAGATAAGTCAATTGTGTGAAAAATACTGTGTTTTTTTACACGTGAAACATGAACTCATGTTATATTGCACACTGTAAACACAATCAAAGCTTCGAAAACACGCGAAGAACGGGACCTTTAAAGTCTTCTTTACACTAACATTTTTTTGGAAGCTACGGTTTTCAGAGTGTATGTAATAATTTTTGCAGTGAATGCCCATTATTTCTTTGAAGCTTGTGACCACTTTCATTAATTTAAAGGTACAGCAGAGAATGGATTGGAAATTATTTGGGAACACAAACTGGACTCGAACTTGTGTTGCCAGCAGAACTGCATCACTACTGAACTGATCTAAAGGTACATTTTTCACTATATCAGTTTCTGTCCCATTCCATAAATTGAACTGCACTTGATGCAGTGTTTATCTATTTATTCAAGAAACCGTTTTGTTTAGTTTTTTGTTTTGTATGGGAATCAATATGGTGGTCTGATGTAGGGAGAGGTTCGGAAAGGAGGCGTAGTTCAGCTGTAAATCGGCCACCTACACTGCCTATTCCTAGCCTGCGCTGTATCTTAAACAAATAAAAATCTATTTTTGATTCAAGCGGCATACAATAATCCCGCTCATGTGGAGCCGAGGCTTTTCCAGTGAGGAGTCATTTAAGGAGAGAGGGATTGTATTGCTCTCTGCCTGAGAGGTAATTAATTTCAATTCCATTCATTTGTCTCGTTGCTTGACATTTTAAGCACTGACACTGATGTGGAGTTTATATGGATTAATACCCGGCTCATTCCCATTGTGGCATTAACCTGCTTTTGTGTATTATCTGAGGAAAACAGTCCCGAACGCAAGCGCGGCTGACCCACATCATTACCCCGAACATGAACAAATGTTTACAGGTAATCTCAAGTTAATGTGACATCTGATATTCATTTACACGAGTGCGGCCTGTTTACTGTCCTTCACAAGGAAGCACAAAACAAAAGACCATTGTAATATTTAATAAAGATGCTTTTGTTGTCAGTGCGCACACTATTTTGCTGTCTAAATGAGAAAACAGAGCAAATGTAAAGATTCAAAGCTCTTGTAAGGGTCAACAGAAATGGCATTTAACATTTAAAGGTCTAGCTCATCCAAAAATGCTAATTCTGTCATCATTAATGCACGCTCATGTTCAAAAAGGACTCAAAAGCATCATAAATGTTGTTCATATGACTCATGAAGTCCTTGATTTGTTTACAAATCAGACTGATTCATGAACAAACTCAGTGACTAGATTGTAAGCTGCTAAATCCAAATAGGTCAGATTAATCATTCAGAATGGTTTTGTGTATTAAATCAAAAGATTGACTGAAAAGATTCACTCAGATGAATGATTTATTCAAGAATCTGATTAATTTGGTTGTCAATCTCGCTGACTGTGAACAACTGTGAGCAGATCATTGAGTCGGTTAGTTTGAGAACCAAATTGGTTCTTGATTCATGATCAAATTCAGGCTGGTTTTGTGAGTCGAATCAATAGATTATTCTCAAATCGATTCATTTCTCAAATTCATTGACGCGACTGTCAACGGTCATTAGATAATTGAGTCTGAATCGGTCCGATTCATGAACAAATCATTCAGACTGCTTTAGTGATTCAAATCAACAGATTTCTCTAAAAATCAGACTGATTCGTTTCTCAAACTCATTGGCTCGACTGTCAACCACTGTCACCAGATCATTGAGTCTGAATCAATCTGATTCATGAACAAATCATTTAGACTGGTATTGTGAGTCGAATCAACAGATTATTCTCAAATCGGACTGATTTGTTTCTCAAAGTCATTTAATCGACTGTCAACCACTGTCACCAGATTACTGATTCTGAATCAATCTGATTCATGAACAAATCGTTCAGACTGGTTTTGTGAGTCGAATCAACAGATTATTATCAAATCGTACTGAGTCGTTTCTCAAACTCATTGAATCGACTGTCAACCACTGTCACCAGATCATTGAGTGCGAATCAGTCAGATTTGCGAACAAATCATTCTGACCGGTTTAGTGATTCAAATCAAAGTTCATGGTAAAGATCGACTCAAAAGAGTCGGTTGCAGATGGGATTCATTTGGATTTCGACCTCACTGAATTGACTGTAAACCACTGTGAACAGATCATTGAGTCAGTTAGTTCAAGAACCAAATAGGACAGATTTGTGAACATTCTGATCGGTTTTGTGAATCGAATCAACGGTTTCATTGAAAAGTGATTTGTTCATCAATCTAATGGCAATATTTCTTTTGTTATCATGCAAGACAGGTTGTTTCAGTAATTCATGACTTTAATTTCGGTCCATTTCTCTCACAAAGCTATCGTATGTCTTCAGAAGACCTGAAATATAGTGTATATGGACTAGGTTTAGGATATTTTAAAGGCGCGTGAAAGCTTCAAATTGAAATTGTGTGAAAAACATCGACCAGTACTGCCCTTAAAATATCTATTTTTGTCATACGGATTAGGAACAACGTGAAGGGTGAATAAATAATACTAGAGTTTTTAGTTTGAACTGCCCATTCAGTTTTGAAAAGGCCGCACAGGGACTCTCAGCTCTGACCAGGGGTAGGTTAATCATTATTTCTTGTTTATTCATTCTGAAACAGCCTTGTTGGGTTTTTCCAAGGCCTGTGTGGATGAATAGAGACTCTCGATGGGAGAGCATGAGTGTACTAAACCCCTCTGGGTGTTGAGAGGCTCCTCAAACAGAGACCAACAAAAGCTTAATCAAGCATCATTCTCCAGCCCAAATACCACAGCTCTCTTAACAACACATAACTCTAAATCAACACACAGGGCTATTATTAAAAAATGTCTTTATTCTAGTTTTTATTTTGCCTGCCATTGGTTTTGAGTTTCAGTGAAGTTTGTGTTGTTTTTAGTTCTAAAGTCTTCATTTTCAACCAGAAACTGTTCCATCTGCCTATGATGACGCATACTTTATCTGCTTCGATCTCAAAAGTACCATCAAAGTTGGTTTAATATGTCGAATTCGCATCACAACACAGTATATACTGAGTAAATTGCAAGTAGCATCACTCTGGGGCATTTGTGATTCAGCAGCATGGATTGATTCGCTCAGATCTTGTGTCAGCCTCTGATGACCTCCAACCAATACTCACGGTTTCTCTAAAGTTTGTGAAGTTCACGGCACAGAATCTTTGAAATGCACTCAAGAGTTTTGTTAGAGGTCTTTTGAGTCAACCCATGTTTTATCTGTTTCATAAAGACGGCAGCACTATTATTTCTTTTTACTTTGCTGCACAATGGTTTATTATTGTGTCCAGTTTTATTTTAGTATTATTTATAAAGTACATATAAATGTTTTGAAGTTGCTTTATTTTTTATTTATTTTTAAATCAGTTTTACATGTGGTTATTTATACTTATTTCAGTTAGTTGTTTTTGTAGTTCCTAATTTTCATATACATTAGGGCAAAAAAGCATTTAGTCAGCCACCAATTGTGAAAGTTCTCCCACTTAAGAAGATGAGAGCGGCCTGTAATTTTCATCATAGGTACACTTCAACTATGAGAGACAGAATGTGAAAATAAATTCAGAAAAATCACATTGTCTGATTTGTAAAGATTTTATTTGCAAATTATGGTGGAAAATATGTATTTGGTCAATAACAAAAGTTAATCTCAGTACTTTATCTCAGTACTTTATTCATATTGTTTTCTGCTAGTCCCCACAAGGTTTTTACACACTGTTGCTGGTAGTTTGGCCCATTCCTCCATGCAGATCTCCTCTAGAGCAGAGATGTTTTGGGGCTGTTGCTGGGCAACACAGATTTTCAAAGATTTCTGTGGGGTTGAGATCTGGAGACTGGCTAGGCCATTTCAGGACCTTGAAATGCTTCTTACGAAGCCACTCCTTCATTGCCCGGGTGGTGTGTTTGGGATCATTTTCATGCTGAAAGACTCAGCCATCTTTCATCTTCAATGGTCTTGCAGATGGAAGGAGGTTTTTACTCAAATTCTCACGATACACAATACTTTCTGCAGGTCATTCAATAGGTTCTCCCCGTGTGGTTCTGGGATTTTTGCTCACCGTTCTTGTGATCATTTTGACCCCACGGGATGAGATCTTGCATGGAGCCCCAGATCGAGGGAGATTATCAGTGGTCTTGAATGTTTTCCATTTTCTAATAACTGCTCCCACAGTTGATTTCTTCACACAGAGCTGCTTACCTATTGCAGATTCAGTCTTCTCAGTCTGGTGCAGGTCTATAATTTTGTTTCTGGTGTCCTTTGACAGCTCTTTGGCCATAGTGGAGTTTAGATTCTGACTATTTGAGGTTGTGGACAATGTGTCTTTTATACTGATAACGAGTTAAACAGGTGCCGTTAATACAGGTAGCGAGTGGAGGACAGAGGAGCCTCTTAAAGAAGTTGTTAAAGGTCTGTGAGAGGCAGATTATTTAAAAATCAGACAATGTGATTTTCTGGATTTGTTTTCTCATTCTGTCTCTCATAGTTGAAGTGTACCTATGATACAAATTACAGGCAACTCTCATTGTTTTAAATGGGAGAATTTGCACAATTGGTGGCTGACTATACTTTTTTGCCCCACTGTATGTATATATATATATATATATATATATATATATATATATATATATATATATATATATATATATATATATATATATATATATATATATATATTGTAATTTAATATTTAATTTTTATATTACATTTTTTCAGCTTTCTTTATTATTTTATTTGCAGCAGAATACATCATACTTGGGAGATTAATTAACTGAATTAACTTTCATTTTAATTATTTAATTTAGTTAAATTATTTTTATTTTATTTTTATTTTTTCCAGAACACACCAATAGTCAAAATCAAATCATAAAACTTTGAAGATGACTTAACTAAATTAGACTTCATTTTAATTGTTTAATTAAATGTTAAAATACACATTTATAAAGACATTTTCTCTGTATTAACATTTATTTTTCATTCGTATGATTGAACATGTATAGTTTTAGTCTTCATTTTACTGCAAACTCCAATTTTTGATAATTTAAAGACAGTATTTTTCACTGCTATTTTTTTTTTTTTTTTTTTTACCTTCTACTACTAATAATGTGCTCTACTGTTTGGTGCAGGTTTGCGACCCAAAGCCTCGTCCTGTGCCCTGGCTGTCTTTTATTAAGCTCTGTTGTGCTGCAGTGTCTACTGTTGATGGATGTTGTGCTGCTCTGGCTTCAGCTGTAGTGTGCAGCGCTGGCTTCTGAAGGTGTGTGAATCTCTCTCTGTCTAAACGCCATCTTATTTCAAAGCAGCTTTCAAAAGCAGCATCTTTGTCATATGTTATTATGATTTCCCCAGTGAAGGCCGACGGCATCAGCCCGTTCATCCCGTGTGCGCGTGTGTGGCTGTCAAAGGATGCAGCAGTACTGGACACACTACACCAGCAGATGTTGCGTTTAGGATGCCGATCCCCAGCTTGAATCGCCTGCGTTCTCGCCAGGCCTGTGGTGATTTTATCAGAACCTTCAATGCTCATGAAGTCAACATATAATCAGAATTAATGCATATGCCTGGTCTTATTATGAATGATTCATCATGCTTATCACAATAACAAAATGTCTTTCAATTGTTTGAAACAGTTTTCCTTTCTGCTGACATCACCAAGGCCGCTTAAATTCCGACCAATAGGGGCCCACGAGTTTTTAGAGAGGTTGGTTCATCTCTATTAATGGTAAATGCCCAATTTTCACAACCTTATCATGAATCTGGTTGAATGTCCTGTTTCACGTGGAAATCCCACATTCACATGAAGTACAATTGACTGCAAATTCTCATTTGATTACTTAATTTATTTTATTTTTTATTTTATTTATTTTACACCAGAATACACCAATAGTCAAACTGTGAATAAAAGTCCTAACCTATACTTCCTTTTTTTCACGTGGAAATGCCACATTAATGAAGTACAAATGGGCTTTTGTAATTTTATTTCATTTATTTAATTTCATTTGAATTCATTTTATTTATTTAATTAAATTAAATCATTATTATTATTTATTATTTCAGTGCCATGTCATGGAGAAGTACAATGGGTCATTAATGTAATTTCATGTTGATTTTTATATCAGTTCTGTTAAACCAGTTTCTGACAATGTAAGTCATTAACATTCTCGCTGCTGTACTCTAACAGTTAATTAGCTGACTCATCAGCTACCTATTGTTCAGGATCTGCAGTAATACCTGGATTATGTGTCTTTTAATTGAGGGTAGGACCTTGAAATAACTATATGAGGCCTTGAGGGTTGAATAACTATTTGCTCTGTGAGCACACCTCTCATAATACCAGGTGTCAAAGCAACAGCAACGATAGCAGAGTTGAAGAATTGGTATTACTTCATGAGTTGGAATTTGAATTAAATAAGCCACGCCCCACGGGAAGTCTTCGAATTTGAATTTAATTAGCCACGCCCCACAGGAAGTCTTCGAATTTGAATTAAATTAGCCACGCCCCACAGGAAGTGTTCATGGAATTTGAATTACAGGAAGTGGAACTCAAAAAAAAAGTGTACTTCCATCCTGGTATGTTCAGTTATCCTAGATAAAAAATGAAACTAGATTTATCTATTTATGTCTTTGACCAATCAATTTCACAACCAATCAAACAACATTTAGCTTTTATATAGCTTTTTACATAATACTTTGCTTTTGACCGTTATCAATCTAAAATCCCCCATATGTGCACATGACACGTGGTTATTTCTTCATTTCAGTCATCTTGGGCCCAGGTATATCTCAGATCACTGGATATTTGGCAGACATTTCACCTTGGATGAGCACCCATCATTTGAAGATGAAAACCAAGCTGTTCTTCGATCCAAGAGCGATCCTTGCCAGAATCTTGCCTTCTCTATAGACGGCTCAATCATCGCTCCCTCAGAAAGCCAAGGAGCTTGGCACTACAGTGATGAGGATCTGGCACATATGACCAGCCTTGACTTTCTTACCCCGTTAAGACCCAGTTGTCTAGAAGATCCCAAATTAATTTTGAATTGAAGAAATCTATCTATCTATCTATCTATCTATCTATCTATCTATCTATCTATCTATCTATCTATCTATCTATCTATCTATCTATCTATCTATCTATCTATCTATCTATCTATCTATCTATCTATCTATCTATCTATCTGTCTGTCTGTCTGTTTGTCTGTCTGTTTGTCTGTCTGTTTGTCTGTCTGTCTGTCTTTCTGTTTGTCTGTCTGTCTGTCTGTCTATTTATCTATAAATGTTTATCTGTCTGTATGTCTATTTATCTATCTATTTATATGTCTGTCTATTTATCTATCTAAATGTTTATTTGTCTGTCTGTCTATTTATCTATATGTTTGTCTGTCTGTCTATCTTTCTGTCTATCTTTCTGTCTGTTTGTCTGTCTGTCTGTCTGTCTGTCTATTTATCTATCTGTCTGTCTGTCTATCTATTTATCTGTCTGTCTATTTGTCTGTCTGTCTCTCTGTCTATTTATCTATCTGTCTGTCTGTCTGTCTGTCTAACACTTTTAAACGTTGCTTTTCTGGTTACAATATAAGTTATATATTATTTCTTCTTTACATTAAAATTGCTATTCTAATCCTGTCTGCTACTTCATTTCATTAACATTAGAGATATTTAAATCTGAATCTACAAGGCATTCTCATTTGCACAACCCTAACTCCTGTTTCTGTTCTAGTGTGGATTCATTGTCCTGTATTCAAGACAAATATCCAGTTCCTAGAAACGCCTTCCAAAGAGTCTACAGCCCGTCTGCAGTCTGAGCACTTCTTTTTGTCTTCACCATGTTCAGGTATGATTCGATCTATATTCATCTTCTGTAAATGCTGTGAATATACAGAGAAAGTTCAGGTTGTGGCAGCTGCTCAAGTTTCTCACACAGATTCCTTCTATTGAAATAAGATGTGATTGTAGAGCAGAAAATGCATTTACGGAGATGCGATTTTTGCGTTATGGAGTTGCACAAGCATTAAGGAAGCGCCAAACTGCTCATTCCTTTTAAAACAGGGTTCTGCTCCACAGAACTATTCATTTATTCATCATGTAATAAAGTCAGCCTCTTCTGTGAATGATCTGGCTTTAAAATTGTTCAGCAGAAAAGCAGGCCTCTGACAGCTCTAGTGCTGTGTGTGTTGAGCTCTGTGCCAAAACTGGGAGATAACGAGCCCCCTGATGATCATTAGCTTGAATGACTATATAATGAGCCTGGAAAATATGCAGAGGTCAGAGAGGAAAGCCTCTATTAAAAGCATTATTAAACCGCAAGGGTCAAAGTTCATGACGGCGAGAGTTGAGGAGTGTTTTAAGGTCCGGTTGGAGGACCAATGGTCAGCTGTCACGAGCTGCTCTCAGATTCACAGTACCTACGCAGGGTTCACTGCTCACTTCACGTCGAGCACGTACAGTAGATATCGCTTGAAAATTGACTTAAAAATTAATTGCATTTTTTTAGAAGGCATTTCAAATGCTTGGCATCAATTGGCTTTCTGTTGCACTTATTATAGAAAGATGGTATTATTTATTTATTTGTTTGTTTGTTTGTTTTAACTGTCCTAAAATATAATACATTTGTTGAAAATATACACATATATTCACTGTGTGTGTGTGTGTGTGTGTGTGTGTGTGTGTGTGTGTGTGTGTGTGTGAATACACATTTCATTTCATTTTTCATTCATTCATTTTTATTTATAGGCAAATATTAAATTCATATTTACATTAAATACTATTTATATTACATTGGTTGAAAATATACACATATATTCACATTGTGTGTGTGTGTGTGTGTGTGTGTGTGTGTGTGTGTGTGTGTGTGTGTGTGTGTGAATACACATTTCATTTTTCATTCATTCATTTTTATTTATATGCAAATATTAAATTCATATTTACATTAAATACTATTTATATTACATTGGTTGAAAATATACACATATATTCACATTGTGTGTGTGTGTGTGTGTGTGTGTGTGTGTGTGTGTGTGTGTGTGTGTGTGTGTGTGTGTGTGTGTGTGTGTGTGTGTGTGTGTGTGAATACACATTTCATTTTTCATTCATTCTTTTTTATTTATATGCAAATATTAAATTCATATTTACATTAAATACTTTTTATATACTTGTTAATTCAGAATTATATTTATATTTATGTATATTCAAATACCTCAATTAATATAAATATATACAAAAATAATACATATTTATATACAATATGAAATATTCATATTGAATATTTATTTTACAATATTAAATATTAATATTAATAAAATAGGCATTAATTAAATGATTAATTCTGTTGGAGCAGATTTCCAATCCCATTTTCCTTCTTTTGTCATTTTCTGTCCATTTTCTGTCCTTCAGCAAGCATGAAATAATTGGACAATTATCCATCATAAACAAAATGGGCAGAGCAGCATTCATTTTTAATCTTATGACTAGGCATTTTGTGGAATGGTATTGGAAGGAAATGGCAACGATTGACGGTGGGATGCTGGAAAAATAGGAAAGACACTTTAAATGAACTCCTATTCCCGCTTGAGCTCTCAGCGAGTCCCCCATCTGCTGTCCGGTGGAGTGAGTTATTTAGCCATCGCAGGACCATCAGGGGTTCAAAGAAAATGATATCGCTCCGTTATGTTCCAGCCATCTTCAGAGGGGTTAAAGCGTTCCAGCGCTCAGTTCACATCAATTTTCCCACTTGTTCCAAACAGGCACACACACGTTTCACAACCGGCCGGGTTCCTCCCGGGAGCCGCGTTTCATGAGACTCTAAGGTCAGGCGTTCTGCGTCTGGGATCCGTGCAACACTGCAGCGTCTCTCTCACTCTGGGATACGGCAGCAAATGCTAAATTAGGACACAGAAAGCCTTCATTCCAATAAAGCCTCGGTCTCCTGAGTCAACGGACAAAAAGATCAGGGTTTGCTGGAGGAGGTGGTAAATTATTCATGGCTTTATACGATTTGCTGGGAGCAATTCTCTCCCTCTCTCTGTTGCACTCCTCTAGTCGTTCTCTTCCTCTTGCTTCCTTAGAAACTTTCCCTCCACCTGCCAGTCAAGACATCAAGTTTCCCGTCATGTGTTTGACAGGATCTGAAGATGGCATCTGAATGTTTGGACCAATCAGAAGACCAGATACCAAGACATTTGCAAAGGTAAAGCTTTTTTGTCCTAAGATAAAGATTTTTTGTTTTTTTCCAGTCATGCTCCATAGCTCCGCCCATGCCAAAATCTCATTGGTCCAAAATCTCACACTACTAATTATTGTTTTGGTTGTAATTTTTTTCACTTTGCATTGCATTTTCAGTTTGGAAAATGAAAACAATGCTTTAGGCAAAAACTTAAATACAAAACGAGGCAAGTTACGATCTTTGTGGATGACTATTTCAATGTTTTTTCTTTAATTTAATTAAAAATACAGTAATATTGTGAAATATTTTGACAATTTTAAATAACTTTGTCTATTTGAATATATTTTTAAAATGTAATTTCAGTAAAATCATTACTCCAGTCTACAGTGTCACATGATCCTCCAGAAATCATTCTAATATGAGGATTTGATGCTCAACAAACATTAATATTTTTGTAGAAACAATGACACTTTTTTCAGGATTCTTTGACGAATAGAACGTTTAAAACAATGGCATTTATTTGAAATAAATATATTTTATGGAAGCCTGTTTCCGCCACAGAATAAAACATTTAAAGATAATTGTGATTTTTTTATATCACAATTGTGAGTTGACATCTCGCAATTCTGAAAAAAAAAAATTCTCTCAGAGTTGCGAGATATAAACTTGCAATTGCGAGTTATAAAGTCAAAGCCGTTAAGTCAGAATTACGAAATATAAGGTCAGACCTGTGAGATATTAAGTCCAATTCTGAGGGGATTTTTTTCTTTATCGTGCTTTATATATTTAATAGCAATTGGGACTTTATTTCACGTAATTCTTTAAAAAAAAATCTTAATTGTTTGACAAAAAGTCGCAAATATTTTTTTTCATTTTTTATTCTGACATGCCAGATATAATTTTCCATACTTTACTGTCTCTTTTAGTACATTTAATGCATCCCTGCTAAATAAAAGTATTAATTAATTTCTTTAAAAAAAAAAAAACTTGCTGATCCTAAAATAGAAAGTTCAAAAGCTATTTAAAATAAAATTAACATTTTAAATGCCACTTTTAGTGTATTTAATGCATCTTTGCTAGATAAAATTATAAATAAAAAATAAAAAAACTAATCTTACTGACCCTAAAATTTTCAACGATCATGACTTAAAAATAATGACTTAAAAATAAAGATGTGCTTCTAAAGTGATAAAACATATTTGACAATTGTGTTTAAAACAGTCAAACACACAAACAGAGATCCTCCATAGACTTGCATTAGAAAAGATAAAAAGCTTGTGAGAAACCAGTAGTCGGCATCTGTAGGTATACGCCAGGGCTGGTCAGTGATGCTTTTAAAGTGTGGCTTAGCGAAGGGTCAATTTACATAAAAGGTCAATCCAGTGCAATCCGTGATCAGTTTCAGCGCAAGACAAAGAATCCGAGCAAGCAAACAAGAACCTTTGTTGCCTGTGCTGAACGAGGATATCTGAAGATACTCCTGGAGGCTTTTATCTCCTGCTCAGAAACTTTCTAAAGTCACACTGATCCCGGGCTTTGATCCTGAGCTTTCTGTTCTACAGTGTCCTCTTCCTCGCTCTTCCTCTTCAGAATCCAATCTCTGTTTCTCTTTCTTTTCCTGTTCTCTAGTCTTTCTACTCCACAGCATCATAGACATTGTCCCCTCATTCTCGGTCTATAAGACTCGTGCCGTTGAGTCCTCGGCTAACATATTGCACAGGACCGTAGAGGATCCGTCACTGTCATACGTGCACGGAACAATGATTGAGGGGCAAACACAAAGATGGCTGAGAGTAAGCTAGCGCTGGACAAATCATTGTCTAGTCATTATTTGTCTTGTTTTCCAGTAAAACTATCTAAAAAAATATAAATATAATGGGGAGTGAAAATAAATGAATACTTTTATTCAGCAAGGACACATCTGTCTGTATAATCACTGTTTCCACAAGAATATCAACTGTTTTCAACATTGGTAATAATCATAAATGTTTCTTGAGCAATAAGTCATCATATGAGTGATTTCTGAAGGATCATGTGACACTAAAGACTTGAGTTATGATGCTCACAATACAGCTTTGATCACAGAAATAAATTAAATCTTGAAATATATTCAAATACATGTATTTAATTCCACAATGTTGAAATGTATTTTTGATCAAATAAATGCAGACTTCTTGAGCATAAGTGATTTCAAAAAGTAATTTTCCTCAGTAAACCGACAAATAAACAAAAAATCGATAAATAAATCTTTGAGATATTTTTTTTCATTTCAGCTGAGTCACACGGACCATTTATCCTTTCAGCTCCAACGGCAAAAGCGTTTACTCTGATCGTTCTCGATCATGTGACCATTAAACAGCACTGTGAGATCCAGTCAGGGGCAGTTGCCACACCCTAGCATTTAGAAAAGCAGGGGAAATAAAAAGCTTATGAAACTTCTCGGTAGTTCTGTTGCAGCTTTGAAAAGTAATCTTAATGCTGTGTCCTAACAAGATGCGATGCGACAAGAATTTCAACCACAAACCAGACTCGATCCGAGATCAATGAAAAATCACACAAAAATCACAGCCAATCAGAAGAGCGTGTGGGCGGGCTCCCTGCAGATGCGCTGACTGCATTCGCAACGAAATTGATAAGTACAATTTAGAATTCCTAAATCGTACAAAATTTTAGCATGCTTAAAAATACATACTGAGTGACTGAAACTGTTTGTTCACTTTGACAGTTGGAACATAGTTATTTCCTTTCATTTATTTTTACATTAAACAAAGCACATAATCTGTTCTGCATTTGTCCCTCATTGGTTCTTGAGAAGATCAAACGTGCAGCGTAACGCTAGCCTGACAAGCCAGACCCACATGAAGATATTTGTTCTGGAAACTCGCCATTGACAGCTCAATCCGAGGGGCGGATAAACGGTTGTCTTTCAAACTCCCTCTGCACGCGATAGGATAGCGCTACAACCAACCAGAGGAATGTGGAGCGGAGCTAGTATATTAAACTCTGAACACATCTTCCCTTCTGAAGAATGACTTCAGTGCCGTTCTTTGTTCTTTTCTCAGAGAAAAGCTTAACTCCAAGTCTTCCAGAGTCACGATCAAAGCTGATTCGAAAGACCGCCGCCGTTCGCCAGTTTCTGTGTTTACTAGAAGCACGCAAACGCAACTCGGCCGTCGTCATTATGGCCCCGCCCACCAACTCTATACACGATGCGATTGGCCCGGCAAGAGTTTGGCGTTTACAGCTCAGAAGGGTATTGAGAGATAGATTTGCTGCCGCTAGGGTGCGTCTAGATTTTTAGGCTAGTGTAACACAAGAATGAACCTCATTGGTTCTTGAGAAGCTCAAACGTCCTGCGTATAACGAGAATGAACCTCATTGGTTCTTGAGAAGCTCAAACGTGCTGCGTAACACGAGAATGAACCTCATTGGTTCTTGAGAAGCTCAAACGTGCTGCGTAACACGAGAATGAACCTCATTGGTTCTTGAGAAGCTCAAACGTGCTGCGTAACACGAGAATGAACCTCATTGGTTCTTGAGAAGCTCAAACGTGCTGCGTAACACGAGAATGAACCTCATTGGTTCTTGAGAAGCTCAAACGTGCTGCGTAACACGAGAATGAATTGGTTCATTCATAATTTTGAAACATTTTTCACTTAAAAATTGCTAGTATAGTTCACAAATAATAACAAAGAAATAGCAAACAACACATTAAATTAACCATAACATTTTGAAGTGGAAACATTTAAATAGTATTTTCTTGTAAAATGTACTAAAAGGGAACAATATTAGGAGAAATCAGAGATATTCCAGAGATTTGTAATTTTGTAGTTTTTCTCCCCCTTGGGACAGTTTGTTCCATCAGAAAACAGCGACTGTGATTCCAATGAAGAGAACAAATGTGATTGGTGCATCTTTGTCTCTCTCTCGGTTTCCCACACTCCACTTCCTCCCTCCACCTTGTTCTGTCCTAACGCTCTCCCCTCTCTCTCTCTCTCTCTCTCTCTCTCTCTCCCTCTCTCCGTCTCTGTGTCTCACTCTACCTCTCCGTTGGCTGACTGTAGGTACGCCCTCTGCTCGAGTGTGTGTGTCGGTGTGCTCGGAGCATGCTCGTGTGTTCATGCGTGTTGGAAGCAGGTGGATCACGGATGCGTCTGCAAGCTCTTCATCAAGGTTGTGTTTTGTGAGGACTCCGGACTGCATCAGCATTCTGGATATAATTCCGCCCCTGTGGATACGGACACACACTAACACGGGCACATCCGACCGCCGTTAAACGTCCGGTAAGAGGTGCTTTTATTACACTCAGGGACCGAGGGAGATGTTCAGGACAGAGCTGAGCTTTTTTTATGTAAAGCTCTTCTCAGTTTGCACTCTTTGCACTCCTTTCTGGTTTGGCATCGAATAAAGCAGCTCTGATTCCTGGGAGCATGTTTGCAAGAGATATCCGTTAATATTTCAGACATCAAAGTGTGCAACGTCTATATTTAGTCCCGGAGAAATGCTTTCATCAGTACATACGTTCGGATACCAGCCAGTTTCTCTGCCAGGCGGATCATTTAAAGAGCGGGAAGGGAGGGGCTGGAAGGCATTCTGGGTACAGCTGACACATCTAGAAAAGCGAATGGGCGACAGAGAGCGAGAGAGAGAGAGTGAGACAGGTAGAGAAAGCTCTAAGAGACCGTAATGAGCATCAATATTTATTAGATTTGGCCACTTCAACCTTAATTTCACTCGGTGCGCTCGGAAACTAATAAGAGAGAAATGTGATTAGGCGTCATGGGTGGAAAAGGAGTTTCCACTGCTCTTCCTACAGTTAAAAAGCTAAAATAACATGAAAAGTCCAGAGGGAATTTTGACATAAACGCTTCTCGGACATTTTAGGTTGCCTGCGTGGAGTTTTCAACATTAATGACCATTTTTCATACCTCGATCAATATCTGTAAGTTATTAATATGTTTTAAAAGCGTCTCTTTTGCATGGTCAAAGCTCAAAACATGCCGATTTCCTCTCATATAGTATTTCAGATGTGGACATAATGACCAGTAGCTCTCGGCACATCTTCCGACTGGGCAATGCCCGGCTGCTGTGGCCGATGTCACATGATCACAAACACACACTGCAAAAAAATGATGCTCTTCCTCAGTATTTGTCTCTTCCACTTCCATAAAATACATTTACTTGAGAAGCAAATGGCTTGTTTCTAAAAATTAAAATATCAAAATGAGTTAAGAAACTCTTATAGGGTGAAAATGAATTCAATATTGTTTATGTTTAAAGCAAAAGTTCACTTGATTCATTCACTTCCGAGTAAATATATCTTGCTTTTAGAGTGTTTAGCAAGAAAAACAAGACAAGAATACTGAGGACGGACGTCATTTCTTTGCAGTGCAGGATCGTTTCCTGCCTTTTGTTCTCTTAGATTCTCTATCTAATCGCATCTGCCACTGCGAAGTTAATTCATTTATGAAATATTACCTCGCGGTCAGAGTTAGTTGAGTGAAATGGTGATACGTCCGGATTCCCAGCGTTCTCCAGGACTGTATTCGTGATTGATGAGTCTGGAGGGAAGACAGGTCTCTCTTCTCTGACACATACAGATCCTCCGGCATCTCTCAGTTGTTGCGTTTGCTGTGAGCTCTTGGTGCTGGGAGTTTGAAGGTCTGTTAGTTAGTGCTAATGGTGCTAAACTCATCTAAGGCTCATTATGCACTTCTTAACACATCTGTTCATTGATTCATTTGGCTATTTTTGCTTTCATTTACCACATCAGGTGCTGTATGTACAGACCTAATATGAGTTTGAGTATTATTTTCTTCCATTTTCTCTGTCTGAGTTAATATGGGATTTCGGTCTCGTGAGAGTAAAGGGGGAAAAAATCAGACATTTAATGACTAAAAGAAACAAATGAGTTAAATAAATGAGTGGATGATTATCAAAGCAATGGAAATACATTTTCCCCCATTTACTTTCTTAAATACATATTTTGTCTTCATAATCTTTGATTTAAAAAAATTGCTACTTTTATGCCCCATTATGCTCCTTGTAACTTCATGATTAATTCAAGTCCCAACCTACATTCCCAATGAATATCCTGTTTCACTCATAAATTCCAGTACAATCTTATTTAGCCAGGTTATAGGTATACTAATATTTTTTCAATAAAACATTTTATTCTTATATTTTTTCTTTTTTTATATTTTTTCAATTTTTTATCACATAAAAATCATATTTTAAATGTACAGTATATTACATTTTACATAAAAGTTATATATATATATATATATATATATATATATATATATATATATATAGTCTTTTATTTTCATAAATGGTTGCTTATTTTTTATAAAAAAAATTATTATTATAACTTATTTTTGTAATTTCTCTCATTTTGTTTACATTTTATTTTATTTACTTTTTAATATTTCCTTCTTTTTTCATTTTTCATTTTTTTGTAATTTGAGTACTCATTTTGTTTAATTTGTATTTTATTTTAAATGTTTATATAAATACTTTAGTTAAACGGTTTTTCATTTTATTTTTGTTTTCCTTTTTTAGTTTTTTAATTTGACTTATAGTTTAATTTTAATTGTATTAATTTTTTTATAGTTTTTCATTTAATTTTTTATTAATAAAAGTAATTTGTCATTTTTAAAAAAATATATATGACTAATATTTTGCTTATTTTTTTATTTTTAATATTTCATGTATTTTATTTAATACTTTTTCAAATAAAATTTTTTAATTTTGTAATTTGAGTACTCATTTTGTTTCATTTGTATTTTAAATATTTATATAAATACTTTAGTTAAACGTTTTTTCATTTTATTTTTATCTTTTCCTCTTTTTTTTTATTGGACTAATATTAAAAAAAAAAAAAAATATATATATATATATATATATATATATATATATATATATATATATATATATATATATATATATATATATATATATTTTTTTTTTTTTTTTTTTTTTTTTTTTTATAGTTCTGCATTTTATATTTTATTAATAAAAAATATTTTCCAGTTTAAAAAATATATATTTTACTGATATTTTGCTTGTTTTTATTTTATATATATTTTAATATAAATTGTTTTGAATTATTTAAACCATTGTTATTGTTATCATGCATCAGTAATGATGGTGAAGATAGGCATATATTAAGCCGCATGTGCAGACGAGCGTGCTCTCAGAATTTTAAAGTGCCCTATCAAGTACTTGGATTATAGTGGTGGAGCCAAATTTCCCACTAGTCTGGGAATTTTTGCGTGCATAATGCATTCAGCTGTAATTTTGTGATTTGCTAAATTTCTCTTGACAATTTTTCTTTGGTTAAAAGCCGCTTCTTTTTGCACAACGTTAGCCACCATACAGAACCTCTCTCTCAATAACGCATATTAATCATTTAGTATCGGGGATGAGATTAGTGGCCGTTTTTCAGTTCAAGTACATTGAATGTTGGTGCACAAATGGCCGATTCATCCGAAAAATCCCATTTCCCCTTTTTGGGGGTGCAAAACATGATGTGTTGTGTCAATGAATTTTGCAGCCGTGAAAGGCATGGTTCTGCTCTCAGATGTTCTCATTGTCAGTTGTATGCACTTTCAGTAAAGATGGATGAGGTTTTGATGTACCCTGAAGATCTGTTCGTCCAGGAGGCCTTGCTCTTGATGAACTGAAGAAGCTCCAGGTGGACATCAGCTCTCCACAATAAAGCATGCCTTGCAGCCTCTGGCAGCTTCAGTGTGGAAGACTCATCTTTCTTTTGGCAAAGAAAAGCGACTTCCCGGGGGAACTTGAAGTGGATTTTTTTCAGGAACTCATTGTTGAAGATGGTTAAGGCACATTCCCAGCCAACAATATCTTGCGCGTGACCTCCTCCCTGTAGCACTTTTGCTCAACGAGCAACTTTTGGTTCAGAAGCCTGTTAGGGATCTATCAGCCTTCTGTAACGGAGGATACAGTATGTGTTTTCAGGTACGTGCGGGATATGAAATGTGCCTGTGATGTTTGACGCATGTCAAGCTCCGGGCCGTCACTCTCAGCTCCGTCTCCAACCCGACATGAAGATCAGGATGGATTATCACGTACGAAAGAGCGAAAGAGAAAGACCGACGGAGAGAGAGCGTGACCTTATATTCCCAGATCCATCTGTGTCATGTTCGATGTTCTGTGCTCTCTTCAGAACAGATCTGATTGTTCTGGATGGTGTTGCTTTGGGTTGATAACCGTCAAACCCCTGACAGATAGAATCCATCTCTCGTACATCTGGTCTTCTTAACGCGTCTAATGAAAACGGAAAAGTCTGTTCGCCGCCTTTTATCAAAGACAAATTGCTCTCATCTGAGCGTTTCCTGATCAGAATTCCGTGCCAGACTCTGACATTTAATTTGCAGCTAAATTGAGGTGAGAACGGTGTGTATGAACGGATTCTCTGATCCAGAGGCGTGCGAACAGAGGACTGCTGTTATTCATGTCGGAGAGGACAATGACAGCAGTCACAATAAAAGCTTTTAAAAGAGACAGAGGACATTGTGTGTAGTCAGGAAGGGATTTTATGGCGTTCAACAAGGATGAGTCATTAAATGATGCACTCAGAGCGTCTTCTTAATCGGTGTTTTCATCGTGCTTTCTAGTGAGATATCCTTTAAATATAGACAATTATTTCCAAAGCAAAATTGCAACAAATAATGAAAGAAACGTTTAAATAATAATGTCCAATAAATGTGGACTGAGCAAAAATGACATGCAAATTTACCATAAAATGATTATAAAAAATGTGATACATAAGACGTGCGGTGTAAGACTCATTTGTAGCCAAAAAAATTTCTCAGTTTAGCTAGATCCTTTAAATAATAATTTTTATAAGTATTACATTTATTATTATTAGATAAAATGTTAGTTTGTCGTGTGTGTGTATCGGTATGTATGTATGTATATATATATATATATATTTATTTATATATATATAGGGATATATATATTTATATATATATATATATATATATATATATATATATATATATTTTTTTTTATGGTTTCATGAACGATTCAATGACTCACTCATAAATACTTCATTTATACTGAATGAATCAGTGCTTGTGAGCGAATCTCTTGAATTAATGATTCAGTGACTATGTGTCTGCATCCAAAGTTGCGGATTTAATTTGTGCACAAAATTAGCCTGATAAGTCAGACTCACATCAAGATGTTTGGTCTGGAAGCTCACTCCGAGGGGCGGGATAAACGGTTGTCTTTCAAACTCCCTCTGCACGCGATAGGATAGCGCTACAACCAACCAGAGCAACGAAGGTGAAGCGGAGCTCGTTGATAGATTAAACTTTCGCCGTATCCGGTCGGCAAAACTCAGAACACATCTTCCCTTTTTAAGAATGACTTCAGTGCCGTTCTTTGTTCTTTTCTCCAATACTATCCAGCTGCAGCCCCGCAGCCCCGCCAGTTTCAGAACGCCAGCCACAGAACGCCAGCCACAGAACGCCATCCACAGAACGGAAGTGGGGGGCGGAGCTTACGTTCTTAACAGAGTAGCGCCACCTACGGTTTTGGAGCGTAGTTGCGTTTATCACATACATGTACGAAACGACGGAGAAACACGACAAGCGTGGCGTTGCTGTTGCTGCTCCAACCTGTTAAACACGGGAGCCGAAATAAGAACGGACACGCCTGCAGTGTCCCCCGCCTATGCGTTATAATAATACATTAAGGTGCAGTACAATAAATACATTTTATAATTTTAATCTTTTGTAATATAATTGTATATTCTTCCACTGCATTATGTGGGTTATTTTCTATTCATGATGTATAAGGGCATTTGATATGAAATACACTTATATTATATAAAAAATATATTTATATAAAAAATAATATATATATAAAAAATTATTTAGTAATATATAAAAAACATAAAATAATTTTATATATAACGCCAATAGCAGTTTGCATTTTTAAATAACAATTGAAAATTTTCAATAGATGAAAGAAATAATTAATTTATACAATTAAATTAAAATGCATCAAAACACCCATTTTGTCAATGCTGAATCAAAATAAAATAGGCTACTGAATAAAGCTATTCTTTTGACGGAAAAACAATCAATTTTAATAACATCTAAAATGGTTTGTTAAAAACACTGCAGTATGTAAATTGTGTAATGTGTATCTGTAAGTATTGTATTGGAATATTTTCATTGGGAGAAACGTTTGCTTTTATTGCAAAACAAAATGAATCTTACCCTTCTTCTTTCCTGAAAAGCCCGTAGTTCCTTGTTACATGCAAGAATATATGTGTATTTTTTGATTGGCTGATCCATTACCACTCGCAGTAGTCCACATGCACCTCGACTTAAGTAGATTAATAAATAGTTACTTCTACATATACAATGGCGTAATATTAAAACAAGTTCCCTTTCTACTTGAAGTAGAAAATGTGTGCTTTTCCACCACTTATGCATATTATAAAAATGTTTGTGACTAAAGTATTGCAGCAGTCTGGTTGTCCACTGTAATTTTATACATAAATTACTTCACATGGGCATCTGACTTAATTAATATAAAATAATAAGAGCATCTCACTCACATAAAAAAAACTTTATTAACATAATCATTCATCATACCATGACACAAACATTAGAGACGACTCACCGTACTTACCGCCATTATTATCTCGTTGCCTCCCACTTCCGTTCTGTGGATGGCGTTCTGTGGATGGCGTTCTGTGGATGGCGTTCTGTGGATGGCGTTCTGTGGATGGCGTTCTGTGGATGGCGTTCTGTGGATGGCGTTCTGAAACTGGCGGGGCTGCAGCTGGATATGTCTCCTTTTCTCAGAGAAAAGCTTAACTCCAAGTCTTCCAGAGTCGCCGTCAAAGCTGATTCGAAAGACCGCCGTTCGCCAGTTTCTGTGTTTACTAGAAGCACGCAAGCGCAACTCTGCGTCATTATGTTAAGCCCCGCCCACCGACTCTATACATGATGTGATTGGCCCGGCAAGAGTTTGGCTTTTACAGCTCAGAGGGGTATTGAGAGTTGCTAGACGACACCCGCGGCAGATTAGATTTGCTGACGCTAGGGTTCGTCTAGATTTCTAGGCTAGTGCAAAATTGGAACATCGCATAAACCATTTGCGAATAAAGCACCGGTTTAATCCAGTGAGTCAAAGAATAAAACTTTTTTGAAGTGCATCAAGAAATGTATTCAGTAAATGTACTTCCATCGTAGTTTATCCACATAAATATCCACATAAAGTTTATCCACGGATGAAAAATGGATCCGACTCATTTAAGCACATACAGGTTTTTTAAGTATTTTTTTTCGAATTTATGCGCATCTTGGAGATTTCATCAGTTTTTTTTTTTTTTTTTTTTTGATATCCCAGTCACTTGTCGCCATCTACTAACAATGTAATCACTTGCCAAGTTAAGGTCTTTGAAAGGGTGATTTGCTCTATTTTGAACATGACCATATACATCAGTGTTTATATCTGAACTATACACTTTTATCCCAGTACTTCTGTGATCATTTGAATTATTGTATCACAGAAATTATACTGTATAATGTTTCATACCTATTCATGACAACTGCTCTCTCTGGATCAGTGGCTGGGCCAATATATATCTGAAAGATCGAAGGTTTAATAGTCATAGGAACAAGGCGTGTGTGTGTGTGTGTGTCTGTGTGTCTGTGATCACAATCATTTAACATAATTCGTGCAGCTCTTCTGGAAAAGAAGACAAAACTACTCATTAGGAAAAATATTTTTCGCATTGTGACGCAAACACACACACACACACTACCTGAACGACTGACTGTCTAACACTAAAGTCATTTGATTCATCGTAATTGTGTTGCGTTATCTCACAATTACATTCCACTACTAATACACAATATTAATACTAATGCACTCGTGAAATCATATAAAC
Source organism: Pseudorasbora parva (assembly GCF_024679245.1). NCBI lineage: Eukaryota > Metazoa > Chordata > Actinopteri > Cypriniformes > Gobionidae > Pseudorasbora > Pseudorasbora parva. Next base: position 27,637,981 of record NC_090196.1, on the reverse strand, counting down.
AAGACAATCTGTAAACACTATCTTGTCAGCTCTCTCTCTCTCTCTCTCTCTCTCTCTCTCTCTCTCTCTCTCTCTCTCTCTCTCTCTCTCTCTCTCTCTCTCTCTCTCTCTCTCTCTCTCTCTCTCTCTCTCTCTCTCTCTCCCAATTCTAGAACTATATTATTTTAATTAACTTGGTGATTAAAAAAATATCCCCATCTCCATTTTCTCTGTCAGAATTAATATTGGATTTCGGTCTAATGCAAGAGTGAAAGAGACAGACAAATTCAACATAATCTGTAAAATAATGACGAACGGAAAAACAAATGAGTAAACAAATAAATGAGTGACTGATTATTAAAGCAATGGGAATAGTTTAAGTCAACATGAAATCAAAACTGACTCTATTTACTTTCGCAAATACATGTTTTGTCTTCATAATCTGATTAATATTGCTCTCCTCCGAAATGACTCACGTCGCCAAGTTCAAATTCCCATTGAACATCCTGTTTCACTCATAAGCTCATTACGGAAGTTTATTTTAATATTGTTTTCTAAGCTGTATTGAGAAAGTCGGTGACCAGCCGTGCTGAGCTCTCCTTTTGTTTTTCAGCTGGTGTTTTGATGGCGTTTTGCATGAAGCTCTTCAAAAGCGAGCGTATCCTTGGGTGAACACACCTTTGAAACCTCTGCCGTCAGAGCTGATTGCTTTTGAAGTGCTTTGGTAATGAAATGGTTGTGGAGATTCTGGTACGAATAAGAAATGCTGTCACACGTCTTCCTGTCTCACCTCCAGCCCCCTGCAATCAGAAAGAGGTGATTGAATTCAGCTCATTAACAGCCTGAGCAAGGACAGACGCTGTTCCAAATCCAAGTGAGCTTCCTATCTAGATGGGGTTTTTAGACAATGCAGGCTCATTCCAGACACAAAGGCTGTTATCCTGTTTTATGAAATACCTTGATTGAGTTGCATAGACTTTGTGCAAGTAAAGCTTGTGGTGCATTGATATATCGGCCTTAATTAATTTTTTTACATTTTGAGATTATCAGCATCTCGTCATGCCTTGCTCAGATTTTTGAAGCAAGTGTATCTCAGATAGAATTTTGGGTTGATTTTTAGGATTTTGGATGGATTTTAAGTATATATATATATATATATATATATATATATATATATATATATATATATATATATATATATATATATATATATATATATATATATATATATATAAAATATATAATATATTTATATATATATATATAATATAGATAATTATGGGATAGTTTTCTAGTATATGTATATTTATTTTTTACTCTGAGGGCTTCAGAAAGCTGCTTTTACTATACAACAAAAATAGTTGCCAAAAAAAGTCCTTTTTTGTCTTTAGCCCAGGCGAGACACTTCTGACGCTGTCTGTTGTTCAAGAGTGGCTTGACACAAGGAATGCGACAGCTGAAACCCATGTCTTGCATACGTCTGTGCGTAGCGGTTCTTGAAGCACTGACTCCAGCTGCATTCCACTCTTTGTGGATCTCCCCCACATTTTTGAATGGGTTTTGCTTCACAGTCCTCTCCAGGGTACATTATCCCTATTGCTTGTACACTTTTTTCTACCACATCTTTTCCTTTCTTTCGCCTCTCTATGATTGTGCTTGGACACAGAGCTCTGTGAACAGCCAGCCTCTTTTGCAATGACCTTTTGTGTCTTGCCCTTCTTGTGCAAGTGGTCAATGGCCGTCTTTTAGACAACTGTCAAGTCAGCAGTCTTCCCCATGATTTTGTAGCCTACAAAACTAGAATGAGAGACCCTTTAAAGGCCTTTGCAGGTGTTTTTAGTTCACTAGCTGATTAAAGTGGGACACCAGGTGTCTTCAATATTGAACCTTTTCACAATATTCTAATTTTCTGAGATACAGAATTTAGGATTTTCCTTAGTTGTCAGTTATAATTATCAAAATTAAAAGAATTTGCATTTGAAATGTATCAGTCTGTGTGTAATGAATAATATACAAGTTTCACTTTTTAAATGATATTCTAATTATATGACCAGCACCTATATATATATACCTATATATATATACACCTATATATATATACTCGCACAGCAACTACTACTAGCTGGCCTTGGTTACACACACACATATATATATATATATATATATATATATATATATATATATATATATATATATATATATATATATATATATATATATATATATATATGTGTGTGTGTGTGTGTAACCAAGGCCAGCTAGTAGTAGTTGCTGTGCGAGTAAACCTCACTCCTCTGACCTCAAGAGATGCTCTAGCGACTGACGCTAGGGGTTGCAGCCTTTAGCCTCCTTGTTAGAGTGTCCGACTCTCATGCTGGCGGACCCGGGTTCGAGTCCCGGTCCGAACAGAAGGGGTTATATTGGTGCCGTGACCCGGATGAGAGTGGGGTTTAGGGGGGTGAGTGTAACCGAGGCCAGCTAGTAGTAGTTGCTGTGCGAGTAAACCTCACTCCTCTGACCTCAAGAGACGCTCTAGCGACTGACGCTAGGGGTTGCAGCCTGTTAGAGCGTCCGACTCTCATTCCGGTGAACCCGGGTTCGAGTCCCGGTCCGAATAGTAGGGGTTATATATATATATATATATATATATATATATATATAGTTAAGGCAACATTTCTAATTTTCATTTAGATTTAACTTGATGTAAGTAAAACTAATACTGGGATAAATAAAATCATAAACTATAGACATTTTTTAAATAAAACAAAAAAAATTATACAAATTTAACTAAAATAAAAATGGAAATCTTAATAAAACCTATCATAATTTCAATAATTATATTAAACTACTGATAACTAAAGTAATATACTTACTAAATATAATTTAAATGCATACATTTTTCACATGTTTTTGAGTAAATATTGTGTCAACTGCATAAAATGGTGTAATGTACATACAATTTTTAAGCTCTTTATATATTATCACCAACATAGTGTATTAAGCAAAACTCACATCAGTTAGCTGTTAAATAAAGCAATCCCAGAATGCACTGCAACGACCATCAAAGTTTTTAATCAAGATGTCGATGAGGTAAATCAATTGGAAGATGTAAATATTGCTTACAAATATAATCATGTTTTATATGTACCCTAAAGCCATTTATATTCTCACTGAGCTTAGAAATATCAATATTTATTTTATGAAGACTTCTGTTTTGTCTTTCAGTCAGCGTTGATTTGCCATGGAGGAACTCAGGGTGTCATCCAAGAGAAATGAGCTTAACCAGCCTCCTGTAACGCTCTATTAACTTGCGTCAAACTGCGCGCTCCGTCGTACTAACATTACAGTAGGAGTATCTGCTGAGTATGAACTATTCAGGGTTACATTAGAAATCACCTCTCAGTCTGATCTATGCCTCAACTAAACCCTCCATCTGGAAAAAATCACACTTCATTAATCAGCGCTGAGCTCACGGTTCAAGAGCAATTTTCCAACTCAATGTTAATTAAATAGAGTAACTCGTCGCAGGTTAAAATCCCGACATCTGTTCACAACAGTAATTTCATTAATATTAAAAAAAATGCCCTTTCGAATATTAATAGTAACCTAAAAAGGCAAAAAGCCCCATAAACCGTCTGTGACATAATCCTTTATAACCTCTGTATGACCTCACACATTACACATCCCGAGAGCAAAATCTGCTTAAACTACACGAGTGTGACTGTGAAATAATCACACGTGTTTTATTTAAAAGCATTTAAACATTAGATGTGCTGACACCCTTCTGTTGTCTTTAGGCCACTCCTGACTGTGTTTGTTAAAGAATACACTATAAATACTGTAGGTTTGGGTATGAAAAAAGCTTTTTTTAATAGCATGGGACCAAATAGAAGACAGAAATTGATTACATTTATTTCAATGGTTCACTTTAGACATTCTAATAACTTTAATTAAAGGGATCGTTTTTCCAAAAATTAAAATTAACCCATGATTTACTCACCCTGAAGCCATCCTAGCCGTAAATGACATTCTTCTTTCAGACGAATACAGTCTGAGTTATATTAAAAATGCCCTGATTAATTCAAGCTTTATAATGGTAGTGATTGTTGTTCTGTTTTTCAAGTCCATAAAAATGCATCTGCTCGTCAAATAACATGCTCCACGCGGCTCTGGGTGGTTAATAGAGGCCTTCTGAAGTGAATCGATGCGTTTGTGTAAAAAGTTTTAAAAAAATCCATATTTAAAACTTTATAAAGTTTCTACTGATCGCCTTCCATATTCAGTTTATGGAAAAAGTGTTGAAAGTGCCTCTGAAGTTCAAAGGCTAACATGAACAGTTACGCTCATCAGACGTCGCGTACGCATCCTTAACTCAGAGAAGGCACTTTCAACACTTTTCCTCGGAGCACGATCAGTAGAAACTTTACTTTATAAAGTTTGAAGTATGGATATTTTTCTTACACAAATGCATCGATTCACTTCAGAAGGCCTTTATTAACCCCCCAGATCCGTGTGGAGCACGTTATTTGACGGACTGATGCAGTTTTTATGGACTTAGATAACAGAGCAATAATTACTGCTATTATAAAGCTTGGAAGAGCCAGGACATTTTTTAATATAACTCCTCTTTTATTCATCTGAAAGAAAAATGTCATATACACCTAGTATGACTTGACGGTGAGTAAATCATGGGCTAATTTTTGGGTGAACCTTTAACTTTGCAACTATCAACTAACTCTCATTAGTGTATTGGTAGACTGTAGTAAACGGTTCAGTGAGAGTTTGGGTTAGTAGAATAAGATGAAGTTACTTGTAGTCAGAGGAATGTTTTTTAGGGAACCAAATATAAAGCGTTAGCAGATATTAAATAGTCTACTAATACTCTAATGAGAGTTATTTGACATTTGTAGTTGCAAGTTGTCTGCAGATTGTCTAAAGTGGACCATCAATATAAAGTGTCAGAGTTTTAGTAGACTGAAAAAATAGCCGCTTTTAGATATTAAAAAGACAAAGTAAATTCGACATAATTTTGTTTCAGCTTGTTAATGAGCTCATGGTTGCGACATCCAATGAGACTCCAGTGAGGGCAGAGCTTCCCATAAACAGCTAGAAAGTGAGTTTTGAGCTGAATTTTTTGTTAAATATCTTAAAAGTTAGATGGTAGCCTGATATAATAACATGGGAAATGAGCAGAGGTGTTAACCGTCTTCTGACTCAGATAAACTCTGCTTTGGACCAAGGTATTCATCGGGTCAAAAGCCCCTGGTAGTTGGCCCAGAGGAAGCCCCGATGAGGCCTGGCATGCACTAGCACACTCGCTTTTTTTCAACCAGAAATTGCTTGAAGATTTCGCAAATGATTGCAAAGAAAGAGCAAGTAAACCATGAAATTTTGAACTAGAAACACTGAAATAGTACTTTCTTGTAAAACACCCTCCTATTATCCAGAAATCTTTTGCTACAGTGCAGATGATTGATTTACATCAGTTTTTAGGGATTGGGCCTGTCCTGATGAACGACTACAATGATAGATCGCATTTATCGAATTTCATTTACATTTCTTAAAGGTACAGTAGCAGACAGTTTAACCACATGGATCATAGCAAAGACTTTAGAGATACAAAGACGTTGTACGCATATTATTATGTGAGAAAGTGTAACTTGCAATATGGTGGAACACATCCCTCCTCCTAAATAAAAGGGGCAATATCTAATTGGTGAAGTCCTTGTGTCACTGCAGATGCCTTAGAAGTGATAGAAACAGTCAGTGTTGAGCGCACTAGCTAGTCCAACCTGAACTTTTTTTTTTTGTCATGATGTGAGCATTAAGAAAAAACATTTATGAGACAGATGTTATCAGATTTTATTGGTGACTTCAAATATGAAATCGAATAGTAAGCTTGGTGAACAGCTTTGGAGAAATTGGTGTTTCCCTATTCATGCACTTGAGTGACTGAAAAAGCTGCCAGAGAAGTGCTTCAAAGTTGGCAAAATGACTTCCCTGAAAGGGACTTTGGTCAAAGAGAGGGTGGCAAATGTTTAAGTAAAACTAAATTGCTATGTGGCCTGTTGTCTTCTTTTAACAAGTGTTAAAACAACCCCTTTAATTTTATCCAGTTGTAATTTGCCCAGTTGTTCCTTAAATGCGAGCGAATAATCCCTCGCGCAGCAGTTGTGATGCTCGACGGAGTCAGCGTGTCAAATACAGACGCCAGTTCATACTCTGTCTGGGAGCTAATTAGTCACACTTCATTATGAGTCTGACTGAAGGTGATTGTAATAATTACATTGAGGTTTCCCTGTTTATTCGGTCACATAAACCTTTGACAGTGGCTTCTCCAGAAGAAGAAAAAACAAAGGTCATTGTTGCTTTTCTGCACAATAATAAAGCCGATCTCTTGAAATCTCTTGAGGTAATGGGCCAGAACCATGTAAACAGCAGAATGCGCGTCATTAACACCAGAAATGAGCGGCCACCTCATGTCATTACAGGCTGCTTCACCAAACAGCTGCAGCACATTATGGGATATCTAAAGCCCAACGGCGACGGCAGAGGAAACCCTTAAGCCTGGTGCACACTGTGGGATTTCTGTATTTATGATCGTTTCACATTATACACTTTTGGGAGAAATGGTTCTAGATTGAACCTTGAGGGTTCCCATCATGGGATCATTTTATAGATTTAGTTTTAATTCATTTTTTATGCTTTTCTCTGGATATTACCTTTCATGTAGTGTGTACCAGAGGTGGACAAAGTACACAACTTCATTACTTGAGTAAAAGTAAAAGAACTACTGGTCAAATATTACTCTGTTACAAGTGAAAGTTGGAAAAAAAGATTTTTTTCTTAAGTAAAAGTACAGATGTTTTTGTTTCCAAAAGTTCTTAAGTATCAAAACTACATTTATTTGTTGTCAACGCATTATTTTATTATTTTTGTATAAATGCACATTATGCCATCATGGTTTAAGCCAGTCAGTGATGCTCCATCCAACATGCTACCATATGACAAACTTAAACTGATTTAGATACTTGTATAAAAGTGAAGCTTGGGTCATACTCTGCAAGAACAAAGAAATGTGTTTTCGTTTTGGTGGCAAGAAACAAGGTGGCAAGAACAAGAACAAAGTTCGCTCTGGCAGTACATCCATACTTCACGAGAAAAGCAGGTGCCGATCATCGCCGTTTCTCTGCATTAACCACGCCCACTTTAAATGTCTGACCAATCACACGATAGTTCTCGGACACCCGCAAGAAAAAAATTCTGCTCGGGCGATGTGTCGAGAAAAAGCTGCGAGAACTCCCGAGCCAGGGCAGCAGCCCTGGGAGCGAGAACTTTTTTCTCTGTTCTTGCGGAGTATGTTGAAGCCTTTACAAAGCTGCTGTCACTTTAAGGCCAAATGCACGGATCCAATTCACTGATACACATCTGATATTCTCCAAAACTGTTTACGGTCACATAAAACACGATCAACTTAGTTTATATGAATACTTTTGACATCTGTCTTCTTCCATTTTATTAAACTGATCTGTGCTCAAAAAATGCTGTGAAATCATTGAACTTCACATGACCCTTCAAGAGTGATTCCTGATAGGCTTTCTGGAAAAACCCAAACACCTTTTAAAGAAGACAAAAAATAATCCACTGACTTTCAAAGCTGCTACAGAAACTACTTTAGATTTAGAGGCTCGGCCGCGCGAGACGAACGCTGTGTGAATCATTCTCCGCTGCATATTTTACTACATGCAGTTTGTATTTTGCAGAAGACGATTTTCTTTATGGGGGCATTTTGTTTGTGTTTAGTCTTTCTAAGTTGTTGTAAGTTAATATTTCAGTTTAGAGTTTTTTTTCTGTTTTCAGTTATTTTTTTCTGGGGTCGGCTACAGGAGCAGCATAGAGCGCCCTTTCTCAGCTATATATTTATTATTGTCAGTCAGTATGAATTAAATTTGATATATAAGTCACACCTGACTATAAGTCGCAGGACCAGCCAAACTATGAAAAAAAGTGTGACTTATAGTCCGTAAAATACGGTACTTAAAGGGTAACTTCACCGCTTTTTCATATTAAACTATGTTATTCCCTTAACTAAAACGAGTTGATAGATCCCTTTCTCGTCTCAGTGCGTGCACTTAATCTCTCTGACACGCAGTGACGATCTAATAGCGTTTACCTTAGCTCCCTAAGCCCAGTTCATTCACTATGGAACCAAACAGAGATCAAGTTAGAAGTACCAAACACCTCCACGTTTTCCCTATTTAAATACAGTTACACGAATAGCTGAACGATCAAGTATGGTGACAAAATAAAACGTGGTACTTCTCTAATCGGATTAAAAAGGAGAACTATAATGTATGGCGGAATAGCACTTCTGAGAGTACTTCGGCTCGGCGCAGTAAAAAGTCCCGGCCGAAACATTTCCTCACATCTCCCCCTCACTCTCTCATTTCTGTCAATATGGAGATGTGAGGGAGGATGTTTTAGCCGGGACTTTTTACTGCGCCGAGCCGAAGTACTCTCAGAAGTGCTATTCCGCCATACATTATAGTTCTCTTTTTTAATCCGATTAGAAACGCGCCACGTTTTATTTTTATTTTTATCACCATACTTGATCGTTTAACTATTCGTGTAACTGTATTTAAATAGGGAAAACGTGGAGGTGTTTGGTACTTCTAACTTGATCTCTGTTTGGTTCCATAGTGAATGAACTGGGCTTAGGGAGCTAAGGTAAATGCTATCAGATCGTCACTGCGTGTCAGAGAGATTAAGTGCACGCACTGAGACAAGAGAGGGATGCATCAACTCGTTTAAGTTAAGGGAATAACATAGTTTAATATGAAAAGGCAGTGAAGTATCCCTTTAAGTACAGTACTGAAGTAAATGTACTTAGTTACTGTCCACCTATAGCTGTTTGTGAATATAAAAGATATGCAAAGTTTCAAAGTTCATGATAAATGGAGTTAAAGGAACACGCCGACTTTTTGGATCTTTAGCTTATTCGCCGTATCCTCCAGAGTTAGATAAGTTCATACATACCATTCTCATCTCCGTGGATCCCTTAACTGTCTGACACGCACACCGCTAGCCTAGCTTAACTCAAAGACTGGAGGTAAACGGCTCCAGCTAGCCTACAGCTCAATAAGTGACAAAATAACGCCAACATTTTCCTGTTCACATGTTGAGATGTGTATAGTAACATCGTGTACTGAGACCGACGAAAAATTAAAAGTTGTGTTTTTCTAGACCGAAATGGCTAGGGACTACACTCTCGTTCCTGCGTAATGATCCAGGAGCTTTGCTGTCGTGCCATGGGTGCGGCGGCGCAATGATATTACTCAGCGCCTGAAAATAGTCCTCAGAACCCTCTCTGCAAGCAGCTTGACATGTTGGTTATGTTGACAGAAGTTAGCCTATGCGTGATATTATTGCGCCGCTGCACTAGTGGTACTGCAACAAAGCTCCTGGATTATTACGCAGGAATGAGAGTATAGTCCCTAGCCATATCGGTCTAAAAAATCGTCTGTCTGTTGGTCTGTCTTAGTCTCACACAGGAGCAAGACGTGATCACAGCTCACAGTATGTAAACTCAAACAGAGAGCCATAAAATGTTTTGCACAGAAAATAAAAAAGTCTGGAGTCTGTCGTGGCCAGGTAAAAAAAGTAAAACAGTGGAAATCTTGCACTTAACTATCCAATTAAATTTTCTGTTTGTTTGTCAAAAAAAAAAAAAAAATAGTTTGTGTACTGTGCTCTATTAACTGAGAGTTCTTACAGCTCTTGCAGGTTGTTGGCCTTGTTTGTTTCGTTGCTTCTATTGCTCTCCCCTTTTTGTAAGTCGCTTTGGATAAAAGCGTCTGCTAAATGATTAAATGTAAATGTAAGTCAATCGCCATAAATTTTTCATTTTTCGGAACAAGCTTGAGGTAATTTTGATAGTATGATCATAATGCTAAATTTTAAGGCCTGTTCACACCGGGACGATTTTTGCTGACATTTATTTAAAACCCCATAACAATTTCCTGAGATATTGATTTACTGGAAATGATTTAAAAATTAGTCAGATTTAAATGATAAGAATGTAAAATGTGATCATTCAGTCATATTTAGAGACAGAAGAGGGAGTGGTCATGGTGAAACCTCTGAAAATCCCTGAATGTGCTCTTTAGAGGACACCCAGAGTTAAAACTGAGACACGCGTATGGTGTCAGAAAAAAATCACTAAAACGTAATGTTTTTTTGCATTAAATATTACATATACATTCATATTTAACTTGTTCATATCTGTAGACACCCTGTAATTTCTGTGCTCCTATTGGTTCTTCATTAGGTGGTTGACACTCTAGGACTTTCTGACCCCAAAATATCTGTCAGAACATCTACAGAACTCATCTTAAAGGTAAATAAATCTTATGATCTTGTGATTCCCAAAATTTGTCTTAGATGGTAAAATCATTCAGTGTACATCAGGCTTGGAACATGTCAAGACTTGTTTGGTTTGTGGGCAATTAGAGTCTCACTTTAACCAGGCATGGTTTTTTTTTTAATCTTTTGCTTCTCTGAATTTTGTTTCAAACACACTCTAAACATGCTGGGTTAAAGTTGGGGTTAAAATTGACAAACCCAGCAATTGGGTAGTTTTAAGCAAACATTTAACCCAAGCGCTGGGTAAAAACAACCCAATCGCTGGGTTTGTCCATTTTCAACCCAACTTGGGTTGTTTTTAACCCAGCATTTTTAGAGTGTATAGTTTATCATATAATTTCGTAATTTTATTCAAAATCAAAGAGTGCTATTGTTCTGAATGTCAGTATTTATGTTTTATACAACATTTGATGACAATGGAGCAGCATACATAAGGGGAATAAACAAAGATTTCTATTACAAGCAACATGATATGAAAAATCAACCAGAATTATAGCCTTAATAAATGTCCCTGGTCTTTTGTGCATGTTCCATGATTACTTTATATTAAAGAAAAATAATCTTTCATAATTAAAAATAGAAATAGCTTTCTTCACCTCTGAAATGACTTGTGCTAATAATATCATAGTCAAATTATTAGATGAAAATCATATCATGTTGTCTTTAAAAGAATGCAATTCCAAAGCTAATTACTATTAATGTATTATTATGGGAGAGTCAGAGATTGGTCGATGTGATAGCAGATCTTCCACCGTTCACAGATCACACTCCTTAATAATGTCCCGCAGAGATTTAATTTCCTCTGTTTTCTCCCATGAACCAAAAGCTCTTATTGGAAAGGAGCAGGACTTCATGAAATCTTTCGGAAACGTGACGGAATCGAGAAAAAATGCGCGACTTCAATTTCCTCCGATCTGCGTTTGTCTTTCTCGTCTCTCTTTCTCTGTGGGTCGTTGTGTAGCTCTGCTCTTCTGGTCTCATCAGGGCGTGTGTGTTTGGCTCCGAAGGTCTGCTGGGATGTTGACAGCACTCTTCAGGTTGACTCTGTGTTGCGTAAACAGAGATTAGTGACCATACTGGCTCTTAATTAAAGTCAGAAAGCTGCCAGGAGACAAACCAGGCCATCAAATATTAATCTAGACAGTCCCTGAAGCAGGCCGGCCCTCCACTCAGGGGGTTCCAGCGGGTGTGTATCACCATGATGTGCCGTAGCACACGGTCCAGAGGGATCGCTGAGTGTCATGACAGATCAAATGATGCAATGGAACTGAAGGGAGAGCGCGAGACGCCAGCGAAACATTCAGATGACTGCGTGCGAATGTCTTTCTTCAGACTCCGCCGACGGCCCTTAATGAGTCTGTGTTACGTTCTCAGGGATCGTGTGCACGTCTGACTGAGGTCTCAATGTCATTGGCTTTGTGCCTGTCTGTAGCGTATCTGATCTAGTGGACTCTAAGAACGACAGTGTGGATTTAGGGTTAACATTTTGAGTTCATGACATAGGCTTTAGACTTTTAGGGGCCTATCATGCACGTGGTGCAATGCGACGCAAGTATTTTTTGCCAGATTCAGCCCGATGCAGTTTTTGTTTTTACGTCCAGCCTCACGTTTCGGTGGCCCAGTAGTGGCCCACAACACAATGAAATCGAGCCACAATACAAAATCGAGTCACAACACAACGAAATCGAGCCACAACACAACGAAATCGAGCCACAACACAACGAAATCAAGTCACAACACAACGAAATCGAGCCACAACACAACTAAATCAAGTCCCAACACAACGAAATCAAGCCACAACACAACGAAATCGAGCCACAACACAACGAAATCGAGCCACAACACAAAGAAATCGAGCCACAACACAACGAAATCGAGCCACAACACAACGAAATCAAGTCACAACACAACGAAATCAAGCCACAACACAACGAAATCAAGCCACAACACAACGAAATCGAGCCACAACACAACGAAATCGAGCCACAACACAACGATATCGAGCCACAACACAACTAAATCAAGTCACAACACAACGAAATCAAGTCACAACACAACGAAATCGAGCCACAACACAACGAAATCGAGCCACAACACAACTAAATCAAGTCACAACACAACTAAATCAAGTCACAACACAACTAAATCAAGTCACAACACAACTAAATCAAGCCACAACACAACTAAATCAAGTCACAACACAACTAAATCAAGTCACAACACAACGAAATCGAGCCACAACACAACGAAATCGAGCCACAACACAACTAAATCAAGTCACAACACAACTAAATCAAGTCACAACACAACGAAATCGAGCCACAACACAACGATATCAAGCCACAACACAACAAAATCAAGTCACAACACAACTAAATCAAGTCACAACACAACGAAATCGAGCCACAACACAACGATATCAAGCCACAACACAACAAAATCAAGCCACAACACAACTAAATCAAGTCACAACACAACGAAATCGAGCCACAACACAACTAAATCAAGTCACAACACAACTAAATCAAGTCACAACACAACTAAATCAAGTCACAACACAACGAAATCGAGCCACAACACAACGATATCAAGCCACAACACAACAAAATCAAGTCACAACACAACTAAATCAAGTCACAACACAACGAAATCGAGCCACAACACAACTAAATCAAGTCACAACACAACTAAATCAAGTCACAACAGAACTAAATCAAGTCACAACACAACGAAATCGAGCCACAACACAACTAAATCAAGTCACAACACAACTAAATCAAGTCACAACAGAACTAAATCAAGTCACAACACAACGAAATCGAGTCACAACACAACTAAATCAAGTCACAACACAACTAAATCAAGTCACAACACAACTAAATCAAGTCACAACACAACGAAATCGAGCCACAACACAACTAAATCAAGTCACAACACAACTAAATCAAGTCACAACAGAACTAAATCAAGTCACAACACAACGAAATCGAGCCACAACACAACGATATCAAGCCACAACACAACAAAATCAAGCCACAATAAATTCGAGCCACAACACAATAAAAACGAGCTACAACACAATTAATAAACCACAACACATGAAAACAAGTCACAACACAACGAAATCGAGCCACAACACAACGAAATCGAGCCACAACACAACTAAATCAAGTCACAACACAACGAAATCGAGCCACAACACAACTAAATCAAGTCACAACACAACTAAATCAAGTCACAACACAACTAAATCAAGTCACAACACAACGAAATCGAGCCACAACACAACGATATCAAGCCACAACACAACAAAATCAAGCCACAATAAATTCGAGCCACAACACAATAAAAACGAGCTACAACACAACTAAAAAACCACAACACAACGATATCAAGCCACAACACAACTGAAAAGCTACAACACAACGATATCAAGCCACAACACAACTGAAAAGCTACAACACAACGATATCAAGCCACAACACAACTGAAAAGCTACAACACAACGAAATTGAGCCACAACACAATAAAATCAAGCCACAACACAACAAAATCAAGCCACAATAAATTCGAGCCACAACACAATAAAAACGAGCTACAACACAACTAAAAAACCACAACACATGAAAACAAGCCACAACACAATGAAATCAAGCCACAACACTACTGAAAAACCACAACAAAATTGAGCCACAACACAACGGAATCTTTGACCTGCTAACATAGCAACGTATAATTTGTATTCATTAAAATTACTTTTAACATTTAAAAAAAGACATGTTAAAAGTTGTGTTACTACTGAGTCAGTCTTACAGATACAATCAAGCTTTGGAATTTGAACATGTCTTTTTTTAAATGTTAAAATTAGTTTAAAATATTTTAATTAATACAAATTATAAGACGTACAAATAAAGAACATTGCAAGCAGTCTCTTATACAAGAGCCAACAATATCACAATTTTAGGATTTTGTTAAAGATTATAGCTTTTTTTCCGATTTGTGTCGTCCAGCCGATGCTTAAAAAGGCCAATGATGATGTAAGGTGTATGAATATTTATCGTCCTCAAAATCTCAAAATTGCAATTTCTTTCAAAAAAATTGGAAGATGTTGTCCTATCACAGTTCTTACCTTTTCTAAATTTGACTCGGGTACTTGAACCATTTCAGTCGGTTTTACAACTCATCACAGCACTGAAACATCTTTGTTAAAAGTGATGAATGATTTGTTACTTGCAGTTGATTCTGGTGAAAATGCAGTTTTGATTTTACTGGATCTGAGCACTCTTTTGACACTGTGGACCACAATATCCTTCTGTCACGTCTCGAACAGTGTGTAGGTGTGAAGGATACAGCACTACTGTGGTTTGTTTTGTATCTTTAGTCCAGGACATTTCGGTGGCTATTGGCCAGTTTTCCTCATCATCTGTCCCTCTCTCCTGTGGAGTTCCTCAAGGGGCCATTCTGGGGCCATTACTTTTGAACTTATACATGCTTCCACTTGGTAATATAATTAGGAAATATAAGATTTGTTTTAATTTGTATGCTGATGATTCCCAGTTAGACACCCCATTGAAATCTAGAGATTTTCTGCAGCCTCTTTTGGACTGTCTTGAGGATATTAAATGCTGGTTGGCAAATAACTTCTTCCAGCTTAACAATGAGAAAACTGAGGTTCTGGAGGGAAAAAGATTATCTTTGGTCCCTCCAAAACCAGAAATTCTATAGTCAGTTATTTAGATAATCTCACACCAGATGTTAAGTCACATGCAAAAAATGTAGGTGTTATTTTTGATTCTGAGCTTTGTCTTGAAAAACAAATTAGCTCAGTTGTTAAAAACAGCTTCTGTCAATTAAGAATAATTTGTAGACTTAAATCAACTCTTTCCTTCCAATATTTGGAGAAGGCTGGACTATTGTAACTCTTTATACTACAATTTTCGTTGGCATGTTTACAGAGGGTTCAGAATGCAGCTGCCAGACTGTTAACTAGTACAAAAAAACGTGATGATATCACTCCAATCTTGGCTTCTCTGCACTGGCTTCATGTTTATTTTAAAATTTAATTCAAAATTTTGCTGACTGTTTTTAAAGCTCTTAATGGACAAGCCCCATCTTACATCTCCGATCTTGTTCATTTGAATTCAGCCCTTAAGTCCCTCAGATCTACCAATAAAGCTCTCTTATATGTCCCACGGTCTTCACTGAAAATGAAAGGTGACCGAGCCTTTGCAGTTGCTGCTCCACGATTATGGAATCAGTTGTCACCTGACATTAAGTGTGCTCCTTCTGTTTCTGTTTTTAAAGCTAGACTCAAGACACATCTTTATGTTTTAGCGTTTCCTGCTTATTTCTTTGTACAGCACTTTGGTCAGTGTAAGCTGAATTTAAATGTGCTTTATAAATAAAATGTACTTTATGAATTTAGTCTTCCTTTATAGGCTTTGGAGTTAAGGGTTTGGGATTGCAGTTTAGATTTAAGACGGTAAGTTTTAGAATTAGCTTTAGTTTTAAGGGTCTAGTGTTGTTAGAGAGTTAAGGATCAATGGTTTAAAATGAAGTAGCCAAGGGTTTAGGATTAGATTTTGTCTTCCGGATTTAGGTTGTACGCCTTTGTATGGTGTTTAAAAACTTCAGAGGATTTAGATTTAGAAGTTTAGGTAATAGGATACATGTTTAGTTTTTTTTTTGTTGTGGTTGTTTTTCTTTTAATATTTTAATATTTCATTATATTGACAATTAATTGTAGTCATTTTACTCAATGACTAAAATGACACAAAATATATATAATATTATAATATTATTATTATTGTGTAAATAATGACTTGACCAATAAGTCATGACAACATATGTTTTTACACAACTTCAACACACCAGCGTAAGTTAAGCCATTTTAAACGTTATCGTTTTACATTATAGGAGATTCAACTCACAATTTAAGTTGCAATGACTTACACAGCCAAGTTTGTTGTACTTAAAAATCTAAGGCAGCAATTTTTTACAGTGTATTATTTTCTTGTATCATCATATTTCCATCTATGGTGTTTTTAATTAAAATCATTTATTCATCATACATATATTTGATCTTGCCTTGGCTATAATTGACAAAATGAAAACACCCAGATTGACGCTGTAGTTTAGAGAACTGGCATACAATTCATATTTGGCAACAGTGTTCACACATTTATATTTTCTCTGAGAGGAATTACCAGATTTTCTTGCTGCCAGGAATGTTGGGGCTTCCAATAATTATAGCGCATTAAAGGTGAAGTTAAGGTGCCGGAAGCATTGTCAACAATTGTTATCATTAGTGCAGTGATCGGTGGAATTAAATGAGCCAGGTTAAGCGTAGATGTGGGGCTGGTGCGTTGTGTCTTTAAGAGGGGACGTCGGAGCTGAAAGGGTGGGAGTAGATTTGTTAGTTTGGTGATTAACACCAAACCTATCTGAATGAGTGCGAGTGTGGGCACCACGTGTAAATGGTGTGTATAAGATACAACCTCACAGGAAAGAGCAAGACTTAAATCTGCTTGCACACACACACACATCCTCATGCTTCCACCAGAATGATCTTTTGTATTTCCTTTCCTGAATCACTGATGTCATTTGGCTGTTTGTGTATTATAGAGGTAGGAAGCATTAACAATTTACGAGGATTGCTTGAGTGCGCCGCGGTCTTGTGGCTCTCAAGGTTGTAGAATATGGCGATAATGATCTTGTTCTACATTGATCCGCTGCAATCATCTCCGAGTTCATATGTTTTTCTTCATCCTGTGTGTCCAGCACATGAATATCAATAGAATTAAAGCGGATGTATCTGGTAAAGTGCATCCTCCGTTCATGAGGCAGGGTGGTTTGTTCTGGTTACTCCAGCCCATGATGAGCGACCAGTTTCTGACACGCCTTGATGTTCTCTGCAGCTTCAGTGCTGGCCAGGACATCCTCACACACAACATGTTCGGTTACATTTTATTTAAGTTGCTCTCGGATGTTTCTCCTCTTCAATATTTGTGGGTTAGACCCGGCGTATTTTAAGTCTGCTTTTATGCTATGTTGCGTCTTTACTCAGAACTTTGAGCAGAGTCGGGCAGCCTTAACTAGTAAATATGCCATAACACTATTAAGAAATGACATAGCGATGCCATGGCAACCACCCAAAACACCCTTCTGAGAGCGTTTGTTCCCCCAGTTTCTATTGAAGCCAATATGGCCACTAGGGACTCTCATGAGCTCCATGTTAAAATTCCCAACGTTACAACAGAAAAAAACATGTTTACAGCCATGGACAAATTGTGGTTTTGGTCTATACGGCTAATTTTGAGGGGGGTGATTTTTTTTATAACTCATTTGTGTACATTATATAAAGCTTTAAATTTCTGCATAATTAAGGGCATGGTCACTTTGATAGTGACAGGTGGATAGCCCTTTATCTGCTGTCTGTTAGTCATTGCATCACATAAGCTCCGCCCACATCCCGCCTTTTTGCCCATTTTCTGTTATCCGGGAGTGATGAGCGATGACGCTCTGCCAAGATGGCAACGGCCAGCTCGTCTCGACTTTACGCTACAAAACTGCTCTTCAGAATCATGTAGGTGACGTCATGGACACTATGACACGCACAATGCAGCGTTACTACTCCACCTGATGTGTTCTGATGTGTTGCTAAGGTGTTATCAATAGTTGCCAGGGTGTTTATTTATGTTGAATTAAAGTTTTGAAACGTTCGCTGGTTCCCGCCTCCTTCCTTCCCATCTAAGCTTCGTTACACTGGTGCCGAAACCCGGGAAGGAGGCGGGAACCGGCGAACGTTTCAAAACTTTAATTCAACATAAATAAACAAAACGAAAGTAAAACCGCGGGCAGCCCCCCACGGACGACTGCGCGCAAATACCCACAAAATAAAACGTGGGCAGCCCCTCACGGACGACTGCCCACAAACACATAAACAAAACATAACATAAAGTCCAGGCCTGGGCCTCTCTCCTCTTCCGCAGCCCTTGCTCCTCCTTTTTTGCTCCCGTCACATGGCCGCAAGACGAGACCGGTGTGCCATGCAGCTGGCACTCGTCAACACTAATCACCGGCCCGCTCTCGCGGTCCCTCGCCCCGCTGCCTGTCACACCACAATGTTCTACTGTTGCTAGGGTCAGGGTTGTCCTGAATCTTTGATAGGTGTTCTGGTTGGTTATAAGGGTGTTACTGTTAATTGTGTCACAATAGTGTTTAAAGCAATTGCTTGGGTGTTACAATTCTTTTGATAAAGTTTTCGGAGTCATTTTTAATGCACTGCTATATGGTTACTAAGGTGTTGTGGGTGGTTACTAGTATAGTATCATTCTGTTGCTGAGATGTTCTGATAGGGCTGTGACGGTGGCAGTTTTTTACCACTGTGATGGTCTAGGGCTGTGCTGGTGAACATGAGAACGCCACCACTACGGTGGCTTAATAGCATCCACGGTGGTCAGCGAAACAATTTTTGTTGGTTTGTGAATGCTGTTTTACATGAATTATGACACGAGTGAAGCACAACGCTTTATTTACAAAATAAATTATAGGTCCGCAGTTAAATGTTACCTTGCAGCCATAGAAACATAACATTCATGCCGAATGAGAGAGGTAGACATTGTAAGGTGAGCCAAATTTAAGCTTTGCGTTTTGCGATCTGGTCACTCGATTTTCCATAAATTTAACAATAGGCTTACTCCATTTTATTCTACTGGACATTTATTTTCCCAAATCTTGAGAAACGTAAATGAAGTATCTCGTTCGCCATGAATTTTCCATGGCTGCGACGTAACTTTTTTTTTTTTTTTTTTTTGTAAATAAATCGTTGTGCTTCACTCATGTCATAATTTTCACGTAAAACAGCATTCACAAACTAAAAAAATTGTTTGGCCGACCACCGCTGGTGCTACTCTAGGTGCTTACCAGGGTGTTACTGTTCTGTTTCCTAAGTGTTCTGTCAATTAAAACCACTTGAAGTTGTTGTTAGAGTTGCCAAAATGTAATTTTTGTGTGCTGACACTGTAGTATGGTTGTTTGTTAGTATGTTCCTAGTTGCTAAGGTGCTCTATTGGTTGCTAGGGTGCTCTATTGGTTGCTAGGGTGCTCTGAGTGGTTGTTAGGACTATGAGTAGTTGCTTATGTGTTGCTATTCCATTGTTAAAATGTTCTAAGGGGTTGTTAGCGTGCTTCTCTACAGTTGCTAAGGTGCTCTGAGTGGTTGCTAGGGTGTTACTATTCCATTGCTAAAGTGTTCTAAGGGGTTGTTAGCATGCTTCTCTACAGTTGCTAGGGTGCTCTGAGTAGCTATTAGGACTATGAGTAGTTGCTTATGTGTTGCTATTCCATTGTTAAAATGTTCTAAGGGGTTGTTAGCGTGCTTCTCTACAGTTGCTAAGGTGCTCTGAGTGGTTGCTATGGCTCCAAATGATTGCCAGGGTTTTACTATTCCATTGTAAAAGGGTTACCAGGTGTTCATGATGCTTCTCTAGCAACTCAGTTGCTAAGGTGCTCTGAGTGGTTACTAGGGTGTTACTATTCCATTGCTAAAGTGTTTTGAGTGGTTGTTAGTTTGCTTCTCCACAGTTGCTAAGGTGCTCTGAGTGGTTGCTAGGGTGCTAAAGTTTCATTGATAAAGGGTTCTGAGAGATTGTTAGCATTCTTCTCTACAGTTGCTAAGGTCCTCTAAGTGGTTGCTAGGGTACTACAAATCCATTGCTAAAGGTTTCTGCTGCTGTGATTGCTAGGGTGCTACTGGCTGTCTCTATGATAGTCTAAACATTTTTTTATTACTATTCTTTGTCAGGCAAAAATTGTACGTTTGATCGCTTAGGGAAGTTATAGCACACAACAAGCCACACAATTTGAGATGTCATGATTGTGTCTGAAGCACAAGTGGCCAGCGAGTAAAGTTTTGAATAATTTACCAATAATTTGATCTGGGAAGAATTCGATGAGAAATGTTCATATTGCAATCCTTGACTTTCAATTGCAGATATCAGTATCTTGGCAAAGCTGAAGGAGACATCGGAGATCACTAGAAGAATAATCAGGAGACTTCAGCCTCCATTTGCACTCCATTTAATGTCATCGCTCTCTCTGAGACACAGTTGAGATATTAAAGACGTCCCATCTGGGGTTTGTCTTGCCTATGGGCAGATTTGATCATAGTGGAATAAGCATAAAATCAAGTGTTTTTGCTCTTTGCATACAATACTCTGTGATTGTTTTGTCTCATTTCTTTCTCATCTCTCTCTGTTTATGCACAGAGAGGGTTTAATTCCGATGTGAGCAGCAGATCAGTTAGTGATCCTAGAGCTGAGAGATATAAATTCATTTCCCATGCCCCCCCCCATCCCCCTTCTGTTCTCCCCTGGTTTCCACGGCAACAGCAGATAGACAGAGGGCAGTCTATTGGCTGTAAAATCTCAGTGCACTGATGAAAATACACAAAAAACACACATATGCTCATTGACAGTTTATAGTGAAATTGCGTTTTAGGAAGAAAAAGGAATTGTCTTTCTCAGACATGTATATTCCATTGTTTTCTTTGAAGTACCTATGAGTGATATTTGAATACCATACTATATAAAAAAAAACTTTGGAGTATCAAAGTATCATCACTGCACTGCATTTTGCTTTTTATGAGGCCAGTAACATCGAAAAAAACATTCCCAAGATGAGAAGAGGCGAGAGGAAATGAGACAAAACAAGAGATTTGGCTCTTGTGATGGTGGGAAATGTTTTCCACGGTCTTCGTGGCAGAGACTGAAATGTTTACCTGACAGCAGAGCTGTGTACACCACAAACAGAAGACATTTTAGACAGCAGGCATTTCTTGCTTACATGCGTCTGCCGAGTCATATAGGAGGCTCTGGTTTAAAATGGTGGCTCCCGTGCAGAGAGAAACGTGAAATATTGAGATGAATGTAAAGCTCTAGAGCGTAAACACAACAGCATGTCTACCTTTAAAACAATGAGCTCTGAGGAATATAGAGTGATTTTCATGGGCTGCACTGCCTGCTGGGTAAACGCTCTGTCTCCTTACACATTCAAAACCCAATAATGGAATATGTTAGAGACAGAAAATTATATGTTAACGTTAACGTGAAATCAAAACTGACCCCATTTACTTTTGTGATACGTTCTCTGTCTCGTTGTTCTCGACTCACTGGTGCGTGTTTTTCCAGAGAAAAGAATGTTTATCTTTGTAATTTTTTTCATCAGAATGTAATAACTTGCTCATCCTCTGAAACAGATTTCCTTTCCGGATGATGTCACAAAGCCCCCTTTCAAACCACCTGACTTTATTGTGGTATGCCACACATTGATAAAACCCTTCACTTCGTGATGTTGAAAAATCTTTTTCATGCCAGTTTTGTGACAGGAAACGTGTCGGCAAAATCAGCGACAATCCAAACGAATGCCAGAACGACGACTGTAGATATGATAAGTAATTACAATTTTTGAATTTATAATCATTTCAATTGGATATGATCAGTCACATATAAGATTAAATATTGTATGTATTTTATAATAGTTTAAATCAAATAAGATCAATCAAATATGAAAATCTTCCGATTCCAGTCAAGTATGATATTAGTATGATGATTATGCTTAATTCTGTGTATTTTCTAAGAATATTGAATTATGCTTGATTGATTGTATTTATAATCTAACATCGAACGTGAAATCTATTTATACTTGACTGGTTCGATTTAAAGTCTAATTATCTTTAAATATGTAGGCTGTTTAATGATTTTATTGAAACATGAGCAGTTAGGTATGATTAAGGGAGTTTTTGTTAAATTCTGACTCTTTTCCAATAATTATAATTAAACTTTATTGATTATGTTCAAAGTCTAATTCTGTCGAAACCTGTAGATTTTATAATAGTTTAAATTATATGTGATCAGTTAAATATCACTTAAATAAGTAGCCTGACAAGCCAGATCCACATCAAGATGTTTGGTCTGGAAACTCACCATTGACAGCTCAATCCGAGGGGCGGATAAACGGTTGTCTTTCAAACTCCCTCTGTACGCGATAGGATAGCGCTACAACCAACCAGAGCAACGAAGGTGAAATAGAGCTCGCTGACAGATTAAACATTCACCGTATCCAGTCGGCAAAACTCCGAACACATCTTCCCTTCTTAAGAATGACTTCAGTGCCGTTTGTTCTTTTCTCAGAGATAAGCTTAACTCCAAGTCTTCCAGAGTCGCGGTCAAAGCTGATTCAAAAGACCGCCGCCGCCAGTTTCTGTGTTTACTAGAAGTACGCAAACGCAACTCGGCCGTCGTCATTATGGCCCCGCCCACCAACACTATACACGATGTGATTGGCCCGGCAAGAGTTTGGCGTTTACAGCTCAGAAGTGATTTGAGAGTTGCTAGACGACACTCGCGGGCAGATTAGGTTTGCTGCCGCTAGGGTGCGTCTAGATTTCTAGGCTATTAAATAAGTCAGTTTTTGTTGAATTCTTTATCTTTTCTAAGAATTTGAATTATACTTATTGATTATATTTAAAGTCTAATTCTGTTCAAATCTGTGAGGTTTATAATCATTTTAAGTCAATATGATCAATGATTTATATTTAGGCCCATTTTTGTTGAGTTCTTATATATTTCTAAGACTTTTAATTATACTTATTGATTATATTTAAAGTCTATTTCTGTCGAAATCTGTAGATTTCATATTTTTTAATTAAATATGATCAAGTATAATGTCCATTTTGGTTAAATTCTGTATATTTTTTAAGGATTTTATTAATATTTTATTATTATTTTTAAAGTCTAATTTTGTTGAAATCTGTAGATTTTATAACAATTTTAATGAAATATAATCAATTAAGGATGATTAGGCCCATTTTTGTCGCGTTCATATATGTTTTAAGAACTTATTGATTATATTTTTAAGTGTAATTCTGTAATAATTTAATGTAATTCTTTAATAATTGTTTTATTAAATATGATTAATTTAGTTCTATATATTTTCTAAGAATTGTATTCATACTTACTGATATATTTTTTAAAGTCTAAATCTTTTGAAGTCTGTAGGCTTTATAATAATTTTTAAGGAAATATGATCAATTAGGTGCGACTAAGTCAGTTTCTGTTGAATTCTGTATATTGTCTAAGGATTTTAATTAGACTTATTTTTTACATTTAAGTGTAATTCTGTTGAAATCTGTAGTGTTTATAATCATTTTAATGAAATATGATAAGTTAAGTATATGCTTAAGTCAATTTCTGTTGAATTATGACTATTTTCTAAGAATTAGAATTATATTTAATTGTTTTGAAATCGAATTCTGTTGAAATATGTATATTGTATAATCATTTTAAATTAAATACATTCAATTTAGTATGATTAGGCCCATTATTGTTGAGTTCTTGTATTCTAAGACTTTTAACTATACCTATTGATTATATATAGAGTCTAATTCTGTAAAATCATCTTAATTGACTATGATCACTGGAGTATGAACAGGTCTAATCCGGCTGTTTTTATGATAATTTGGTGAAGAACTGAGGCCGTTTGCTGAGCGTGGAGCGGCCTGCGCAGATGATTTCTTCAGACGGTCCTGACAGCATTAGAGAGCAGAGCAGCGCAGCAGAAAAATCAATAGCGGCCTGGATAATTGATGCTCAGAGTGTGTATGAAGGTCAAACACGACTGCTGACTTCATGATGCACAGATTACACTCCGCTGTCTGATATACTGGGATTTGCTGATCAGAATAAACAAAAACTCCTGCGCATTTCGAAAAAAAGAAAACTCCTGTGCAAGACCCGTACGCTGATGGTCTTTTTAAATCGGTGTTCCTCCATCATTCGCTGATGTATTAGCATAACTGACCTTGGTCCGTGTAATCTAATTTTGGATATCAGACATATGGAAATGACCAGGATCTGTGGCGTTCGGTCCTCAGAGCTTTCCATGGCCTGGGGGCTTGATTTAGATCCACCCACCACATTTAGAGGCCAGAAAATGAATGATGGATGTGATTATTTTACACAAACGCACTTGATACATACTTGACCTCCACCGTATCAACTGGGACGAATTATTTTGAGGGCAAAAATGATGTTTCGTCCATAAATAGAGCTCTACTGTAGGAAATTCGCTTCTCATTTCCGTTGTAGGAAAAAGAAAAAATGCTGCTCTGTTGACGAACAGGTTCTGTTTGCTGTAATTAAGGAAGATAATGTTCTATCAGGGGAATTCATTACAGATAACATCTTGTTCAGTGTTACTGACGCTCAAAAGGCTAAAATAAATTTGACTGTTTATCCCGACAGTGCTTAAAAATGACAGGCCGCCACATTTCCATAATACGATGTTGCATTAGGATATTTATTGTCAGAGGCAGTCGTTTAGTCGTCCATTCTTCATCAGTGAGTGTGACAGAGGAAAACAGACCAACATGTAGTTGTTCTGAGGCGGATAGTGAGACGCCACCTGAATGTTGTAATTTGTTCAATCCACTCAATAGTTTGTGCTGCGGTTGACAATTCCATTGATTTTCATGTTTATTGAGTGACTGAGGCGACACAATGAGTTAAAACAAATGCAATTACAATTGTGTTATTTACTAACCCTCATGTTGTTATAAACCAGTTTTTTTCCCCATGGAACATGAAAAGGCAATTTTGATTTTAGAATCTGTACACGGCTGTCTAGGAGCAGAGTCGGAAAGTGTATCAAAATATTCTACTCAAGTAAAAGTACTGTTACTTAAGTACCGGTCTAAAAATTTACTCAAGTAAAAGTGAAAAGTAGCTCATTTAAATTGTACTCAGAGTAAAAGTTACTAAGTTACTTTTTTAAGAGTGGTGGGGGGGGGGACTCTCCCCTGTAGGTTTGTGATAGAATGAGATTTTCACGATATGACAACTATCTCAGAAAACATCATCACGGTATTAAACAATTATTTAATAAATAAACTGTACCCATTATTAAATGATGGTTATTATCACTAGTTAAAATGATGTTAAATGAATGAAGATGATTGGTCTTTTTTTTTTGCTGAACAAATGCTTTATTATAAAAACCATTTGTTTGTTTTGTTTATTAAAATTTCTATAAAACATGTCTAATAAACTAAATTCAATAAATGATTATGAATTAGATTGACTTATTTTTATCATTAATTCGTTAAAATGTTTAAGAATAATAGAGTCCTGTATTAGACGGAGCCACCCATTCACAGAGACAGATTATATATTCATATAGCAATGTTTTGTGCTTTAATATTCACAGATCATGTCGCGATTTGATTTATTGTAGGCCTACAGCTCTACTTTCGAGTTTTTCGTTCATCCATCAGTTTGCGTGTATTACGTGAATTCCATGTTATAATGTAAAGTTTACGTTCATGACTGGATTCCGGGATTCCCTCGGGATTCTCCTCCAACACCACGTTATTTTTTTCTATATCCATTTTTCTATAAACATCTGATATTTGCGCGCTTGTTCTCTCCCGCGTCCCGCGCCCTATTCAATATTAGTCGTTTCCGGATTGCATTTTTTTTTCCTCCCTTCTTTGCATTGATGATTTATTTTTACTCAGTTACGGATGTGGTTTAAAATGTAGCGAAGTACAATACTTCAATCAAAATGTACTTAAGTAAAAGTAAAATTACAGATTTTTTTAGAACTACTTAAAAAAGTAGAAGTACACAGAAAAACTTCTCAATTACAGTAAGGCGAGTAAATGTAATTCGTTACTTTCCACCTCTGTCTAGGAGCAACAAAAAACAATGCTGTAAAGCACCATCAAAGCAGTCTATAAGACTTCATATAGCTTCATGTCTTATATCAGATGATATCCCTTTGTCTTAAATAGCTTTGCATGATGAAAGACCATAATTTAAACGATGTGAATGAGTTGAACTCAATAATTGTTCAGTTTGATTCGTGAACAAATAATTCAATGTGTTTTTTCTCTGGCTGGACCCAGATCAAGCCCAATTTAAAATTCAACGTTGGTCTGGGGAGTCTGCTCCTAGTTTTCCTCTGCACAAGAGGCGTGATCAACGGGCATAGTTCAAATGACTCTGACACAATTGGATAGTCCTTCAACCAATCAGACCACAAGAGGCGTGATCAACGGAAATAAATGGACTGCATTTATGGTAAATGGTAAATGGACTGCATTTATATAGCGCTTTTATCCAAAGCGCTTTACATTTTGCCTCACATTCACCCATTCACTCCCTCATTCACACACCGACAGCGATTTCAGCCATGTAAGGCGCCATCCAGCTCGTCGGGAGCAGCTGGGGTTAGGTGTCTTGCTCATGGACACCTCGACACTTGGTCAGGTGGAACTGGGGATTGAACCACCAACCTTCTGGTTTGTAGACAACCTACATGAACCACTGAGCCACTGCCGCCCCTGCCGGAAATAGTTCAAATGACTCTGTACACAATTGGATAGTCGTCCAACCAATCAGACCACAAGAGGCGGAATCTACAGAGATCGATCCATTGTTTCTCTGTCCGTCATCAGGTTAAACCCGCCAATAGCGGTCCAGGTGGATAAGCCAATCTGTGATTGGTTCCCATAAATGTGTAACAGAAGCAGGCTAAATTAATGCACAGGTTTCCAGACTGAGCTGCAGGGCGAAATCAAATCGCCGGCAGATGGGGCTGGGTTCACCCAGTCTAGTGGATTTGCGAACAGGATCAAATTATTCATTTAAAAGATCAGACTCATATCAATAATTCACCAATCAGACATTGCTGCTTCTTTCAGGAACATGCTGAGGACATCCGAATTCAAGATTTTCCATGACTTAAATCTTCGAAGACTTTCAAAGTCTTGAGATGTCGTGTACAATTTGTATAGAATACTTTTATGTAGATTATTTAGTATTGACAGCTCCGGTTTTACTTTAATTATATTAAAAGGGGTGACTAGGATATATCTTCCTTTTTAATACCCACCTTTTGTGCTCCATCAGACGGGTTTGAAATGACATGATGGTAAATTATTCTGGTTAGGCTTTTTTACACATGTATTTGTTTGTAATGAGCAGATACTCAGCAGAAGCTCTAAATATTCTTCTGCGAACGTGACGTGAATGCCAAGTCCTAACCAGGGCATGACATTAACTTTTTTGTTCCTTAGCCACTGTGGCCAGTGGTTTTCCAAAGTTACTTGCCATTCAGCATTTTCACTGGCCACAGTTTTGACACTGATACATTGGGGAAAACTGCCATATAGATATTTGTAATATTAGTTCATAATTTAAGAGCAGGTATATTAGGTCACTTTATTGTGTATTTGACTGTTTAAAGGGATAGTTCACCCAAAAATGAAAATTAGCCTATGATTTACTCCCCCTCAAGTCATCCTAGCTGTGTTTGACATTCTTCTTTTAGATGGGCATAGTTATATAAAAAAATGTCCTGGCTAGTAGGAGTGACTGCGTTACATGCCACTGCTGAAATACACTCGCATTTGCCAGGTGTTAATGTCAAGCCCTGATGGAAACCCGTACTCAGAATTTGTCCTCTGCATTTAATCTATCCAAGTTAGAGCTGCCACATTGGGATTTGGGAGTAGTGAGTAGTGAACACACACTGCAAGCCGTGGACACGCACACACTCGGAGCAGTGGGCAGCCATTTTGCTGTGGCGGCCGGGGAGCGATTGGGGGTTAG
This sequence comes from Pseudorasbora parva, assembly GCF_024679245.1. Lineage (NCBI taxonomy): Eukaryota > Metazoa > Chordata > Actinopteri > Cypriniformes > Gobionidae > Pseudorasbora > Pseudorasbora parva. The sequence continues at coordinate 27,609,908 of NC_090196.1, read as the reverse complement.
GTCACTTTCCTGCTCAAGGGCACCTCAGTAATTTCCTGCCGGTATTGAGAATCGAACCCACAACCTTCAGGTTAGCAGTCTGACTCTCTAACAATCAGGCCACGACTGCCCCACACTGGTGTGTGTTGCTGCTCTTGTGTGTGATTGTGGAGATGTTGGTTGCAGCTCGGTATCTTTCTGGACGTTTAGAGCAGAGCGGGGTGTTCAGCATCACGGCTTGTGATGAATGGATGTTCTGATTTGATGCAGACTCTGCAATCGCTTTCCTGCTGCGGTTGTGTTGAAAGCCGCTGTGTTCTGAAGGACATTTTAGGTGAAAAAAAGAACATTTTCCCAGCTGTTCTCTCAGCTCTTCAGCCCTTCGGACCTTCATTTGTCTGTGGGCTTGAAAAACACGGTGTGTGGCTTGCACATGTTCATGCAGCGTATTTAAATAGAGCTATTTTGTGGCTTACAACCATCCAGAACAAAATGAGTCTCGGATTTTTACAAAACTTATGCAAGTTCAGACACACATGCTACTTCAGATTTTTAGGCATGTTAATCTATTAAATATATATTAGATATGCTAACTAATTTAAGTTGAACAAGTGTTTTATATTATATAATATTTATTAAATTATATTTATTATATTACATTTTAACATTTTAAATCAAATAAAAAATGTTAGATTTTTAAAATGTTAGATTTTTAATTTAATAATAGTAATTTTCATTGTGTTTTATTTAATGTGTAAATATAATTCATATATTATGCTTTCTTCAAGTTAACCTATTATATTATATTATATTATATTATTATATTATTATATTATTACAGTTAAATCATTTTTATTTAATAATAATAATTGTCATTATATTGTGTAAACAAGTATTTTATATTATAGTATTACAGTTAAATAATAAATAATTGTAATTATTTATACTTTGTGTAAGTATAAATAATATATTATACTTTTTCATTTTAATTTAACATTGCAACTAATTCATCAATATAAACAAGTATTAGATATAATTTTATATTATATTATAATTACATTATCAAATTAACATTTCAAGATTTTATTTTAATAATAAAAAATGTCATCATTTGTATTTTATAAATTATTATTTTAATAATAAGTATGTTGTTGTTCTTCTTCTTACCATTATTAAATAAATATAATGATTTTATTCTCTAATATTTCTTGTTACATTTCAGTGCCACTTCCAAAAGTATGTTTGATAATTAAGCTGCACTACTTTCCTGAAGTTTGTCTGAAGTTCTTAGCGAAACGTCCTCCAGGAGCGTCCTGATCCACCGGTCTGGAGGTCGTTAGGAGTGTTAAGGATGATAAATGAAGTCTTTTGTGCGTTTGAGGATGCTAGAATGGCTGAACTGGCACTCTTTGGTATGTCAGTCTCTCTGAATGGCAGCTCTTATCTCGGGGGCTGATGGCTGGACTGAGCCGTTATTTGCCCGCTGTCAGAGCCGCCGGCCCTTTACGGCTCACAATCCTCTGTCTTCACTTCTAGGGCACTGATAAGGGTATTCATACAGCGAGATTTCTCTTCTGAGCTTCTGTTCAAACACAGATTTAAATCATATCATGATTATATGAAATATGAGATTCATGTTAGTCTGACCTCAAATACCATTTTATTTTCAACTAGGAGAGCTATAAAACAATCTTGACAGGTTATAGATGATCAATATTTAGGTTTAATTTATCTAAATTATAATTTTAATGTGTTTTTATTTGTTTGTTGCTAGTTTTTTCTTCTTCTGAAAGTCAGTATAAGCTTAGCCATGTAATTATCATGGGCTCGTGGTGCAAACTGGACTTTGATGAAGGAGGTTCTAGAGGCTTCCATTCTACTCTCATTTTTCTCTCTCATTCTTGATTAGCCTTACAAGAAGTTTTATTCGAACTGCTCATTCATCTGCAGGAAAGAGGAAAAAGCAACTTCGCTGCTCTGCGTTCTGCTGGCGAGTTGAGTTAAAGTCCTTGCACGAGCGTTTTTATTCTTCGTATTCATGCTAAAAACCTTCAGCAGCTTGTGCCATCTGCTGCTGAGCACAACTCACAAGTCCTCAGAATCACTGCATTTGGTCTAAAAAATATTCTGGCCTTATTAATCATTCAGAGATGGAATGAATTTAAAAACCAAAATGTGTTCATAGGCAATCTGAAGCTCTGGAAAGCCATTCCTGGGAGTGTGTGCATCTGAATGTGTATTCATCCATCACTGTCTAGGAAATCTAAAAGTTCTAAATGAATCTTGAGTTGAAAGTTCGAGAGTTCTAGACTTCAAAATGGAACTAGAGACAATGATCTATGAATGAGCCTGGAGTTCTAAATGGAACAAGGGTTAATCTTTTGTTGACTCTAGAGTTCAAAAATTATTTTAAACCAACTATCCGAGAATTGTGTGTAGTCGTAAATTTCAGGAGAGATTTAGGGTCAATCATTTTAGTATTCAAAAGTTCAGTCAGTCATTAAAAAATGTAGTTTTAGAAGGAATCTAGACTCAATAGTTTGACTGTTCTAGGTCCAGAACAGAGTCAAATGTTTGAGAAATGAGTGTTTCGAATGTCTCCAGACTCAGTCATTATAAGATAGGGTTACAGATGTAGAATCAATCGTTTGATATTTTGTTAGAGTTTAGAATGAATCCATACTCGGTTGTTTGAGTATAAGGTCCAGAACAAATGTAAAGTCAATTATTTGAGAAACTGTAGTGTTTAGAAGGAATCCAGACTAAGTCTTTTGAGTATTTCAATGTTTAGAACAGATGTTGTAGTCAGTCCTTTAAGTTTCAAAGTGAATCCAGACTCTGAAATCCAGAACTGAGTAACCCACTTCTGGCCAAAAGAACCTTGAATTTAGTACATGTTGTTGTTGTTGTTGTCGTCTTGCGAGATGTATAATATTCCATTATTTAAGCAAAGTCTACAATGTTTACAATGCGTTTGGTTTCATTACTTTGACATGTTCTATTCGTAAGCCTATGTTAACCACAAAGTCATTTAAACATATAATTGGTTGCTGGATTGTAGGGCTGTCACTTTTTATTCGATATTCGAATATCCATTCGAACATGACGTGAAATATCCGTAATCGAACTATGACCCCGAATAGTCGAAGATTCGATGCATCGATATGCGGAGCCCGATTCAACCACCGATCTCATGGTCGAATTTTCGCGGGTGTTATGAAACGAGGATCATACTATTTTGCCAATATGGGGGTGCTCGTCCGGATGCGAGTCCGGATGCTAGTCCGGATGTTTTCAATGAGTACACACACCGGCGGCGGCATTCGGGATTGTCCGCGGTGACTTAGGAAGTTGTTCAAAATCCCGCCGCACCACAGAGCGCCATTTCAAGGTTTTATATTACATTTATATTATATTTCCCTCAAATCATCAATGTACATACTGATTTCACCCTGTGCTACAAGATACACCCATCGTGCAGCTCTTCTGTCAGAAGTCGATAGAACAGAACTGATCTGCAGTAAATTATTTGAGAAATGTTACTGTTTAGAACGAATCCAGCCTAAATCTTTGGGTATTTTAAGTTTCAAAACAGATGTAGGGTCAATCGTTTAAAATGTGTAGAGGTACAAAGTGAATCCTGACTCAGTTACAGTATGGGTTTAGAACAGATCTGCAGTCAATTGTTTGAGAAATTATAGTGTTTAGAATGATCCAGTCTCAATCGCTTGCATATTCTACTATTTAGAAGAGACATGGTCATTCGTTTGATAAACTGTGGAGTTTCTCAAACTCAATTGTTATAGTATAGGGTTCAAAACTGATGTACAGCCAGTCATTTGAGAAATTGTAGTGTTTAGCATGTATCTAGACTCAATTGTTACAGTATGGGTTTAGAACAGATCTACAGTCAATTGTTTGAGAAATGTTAGTGTTTAGAATGAATTCAGCCTCAATCTTTGGGTATTTTAAGTTTCAGAACAGAAGTAGGGTCAATTGTTTGATAAATTGTAGCATTTGGAATTAATCGCTCTCAATCGCTTACATATTCTACTATTTAGAAGAGACATAGTCAATCCTTTGAAAAACTGAAGTTTCTCAAACTTAATTGTTATAGTAGAGGGTTCAGAACAGATGTACAGCCAGTTATTTGAGAAATTATAGTGTTTAGAACAAATCCAGCCTTAATCTTTGGGTATTTTATCATTCAGAAAAGTCAATTGTTTGAAATTTGTAAAGTTTCAAATGGAATCCAGACTCCATTGTTACATTATGGGTTTAAAACAGATGTACAGTCAATTGTTTGAGAAATTATAGTGTTTAGAATGATCCAGTCTCAATCGCTTCCATATTCTTCCTTTTAGAAGAGACATGGTCAATCGTTTGATAAACTGTTGAGTTTCTCAAACTCAATTGTTATAGTATAGGGTTCAGAACAGATCTACAGCCAGTCATTTGAGAAATTGTATTGTTTAGAATGAATACAACCTCAATCTTTGTGTATTTTAAGTTTGAATCATCTGCAATTTGTGAAGTTTCAACGTTAATCCAGACTCAATTGTTACACTATAGGGTTCAAAACATACATGGTGAATTGTTTGAGAAATTGTAGCCTTTATAATGAATCCAGTCTCAATCGTTTGCATATTCTAGTATTTAGAAGAGACGTAGAGTCAATCGTTTAAAAAAAACTGTAGAGATTCGAAGTAAATCAAGACCCAGTCGTTGGAGTATATGTTTCAGAACAGATGTGTCAATAATTGGAGTCAATAGTTTAGAAATAATCCGTCAGCTTGGTGTATCCCAGCCTAATTTCACCATCAAGCCGTTAGTTAGGAGTATTCTTAATTTTCAGTCTACATTTCATTACATTCACGGTCTACAACAATCTATAATTTTACATAATAAGTGGCATAATAAAGTGACAATAAGTGACATAATAAAGATATGAACAGTCTTGAAGAAAAATATTTGATGACTAACTAGTCATAGCAGTTTATGCAACCCGCCACAGATGTAGATCCGAGTCAACTGTTTACGAGTTCTAAAGCTCAGAACAAATGTAGACTCGAAAGATCGGGTCACATTCATAAACATTTGCCCAGGGTAGCATCAGTGCTCATTAAGCATCAACTTTTATATTTGCATACAATTGCAAATGTATAGCAATTCGATCAATCAAGACGCATAAAGTGACTTTAGTGTCTGAACCTTGAAGGCTAGCCGTTGGCCTCGAATCAGCTCAAATGTTCTGCTTATCTGTGGTCAGCAGTGAAGGTTTTGTCATCTTTATAATCAGATTTATTACAACTCAATACACACTCCTAATCACACCCACTCTAAAGGAATTAAAACCGTATGACTGGACATACTGGACTAGACAGATTTGCAATGCTGGTCCATTTAAATAAAACTTGCTCCATCAGCATGTTGTGAACCATAACCAGTCTTACACACAGCTCACAGATATGCTGTTTGTTTCCCATTTTTCCCCATGGCTTGAAGTAAAAGATTCCTTACACCCTAATTGCACACTTTAAATCGAAGATCTTGTAATCCAGATGTCTGCTGAAGGTTTTTTTTTATTCACAGTTGAAGTGTAGAGAAGATTCAGAATCCGAGGTCATCATATAAGCACTGTAAAGTTTTTTAGTCATTTAAGCGTTTCCATCTCTTCTGCCATCGCTTTCTTTAATAAATAAGTCATCAAGGCCGCTTGCCATTGAAAAACAGAAGTACTATTTATGTTTTTTACCACAGGAAGTCTGAATTATACGTTGCAAATGAGTGTTGCGGTTCTGTGAACAAGACTTATTGTCTGTTATTAGGTGTCGTGATATTCTACCTGAATATCCAGCTAATTTTATACCTGAGGTCTCATGAAACCAGACAGTCGGTGTCTGGATCTGATGCACATACACGGATTTGATAAAACATCTCAAGTTAAAGTGGAAACCCAGCTGAGTATTTGATTAGTTGCTGCTGGTTGAATACAGCCGTTTAGATGCTATAGAGAAAGCTTTGGTTGAGCATTTGATGGATAGAAAGTCATAAGATTAGCTTTAAATGGTGTGGAAAGTGCTGGGTCAGTTTGAACTCAATGAATTGCATTTTCAAAAGCACAACTGATTATAGCCACCGGTCCGAAATTCTCATTCTCGGCAGATGTGTGAAAGAGCAAAAGTTTTAAGCGCAACTATGTATGTTTCCAAATTATAATCCAAGCACTGTAAAAAATTTGTGGTGGTTTTTGTTGGTTTAACTTAAAAAAGTAAGTAACCTGGTTGCCTTAAAATTTAGAGTTTATTGAAATTAAAAATTTGAGTTGATACAATGAAGGAAATTTGTTTAATAAATAGAAACTCAAAATATTTTTGTATCTGAACCGCATAAAAAAAATGTGATAAATCATGAAAATAGCACAATTTGGCATGTTTCACTGCATCATCAGAAATAACACACACATTATTACCCAATATGCTTACAAAATCTTTTAATAATCTTTTAATAAAGGTTGTCGAATCTCAAAAAATGTTCATTGTATTAACTCAAAATTTTAATTTCAATGAACTATTTCAATGAATATTTTTTTACAGTGAATGACATATCAATAGGATTTCATAAACATTCAGATTTTAGTTTTTTCAACAAAAGTGTTTATTTGTCCATATTTTTTTAGATAACTGGAATCAAGGTTTGTTCAATAGTTTGCTAGGTACACTGTAAAGCCTACTGCTTAAAATAATTAATTGGTTTAAGTAGGACAAACTTAAATTAAACAAATTTGTTTAGTCATATTAACGTATATGAATATTTAGCACTTTCTTTTTCACAGTTCACAGAACTGATATATTTTAAGTAATCTGAATCGTTTTATTGTTTTGAGTTTTATGAAATCGTTTCTTTTAATTTAGATGAACTTAAAGGGTTAGTTCACGCAAAAATGAAAATTCTGTCATTATTTCCTCACCCTCATGTTGTTCGACACCAGTAAGACCTCCGTTCATCAACACAAATGAAGATATTAGTGTTGAAATCCGATGGCTCAGAAAGGCCTTCAGTGACACCAATGTCATTTCCTCTCTCAAGAGAAGACCCATAAAGGCACTAAAGACGTCGATACAAAGCCCATCTCACTACAGCGGCTCTACAATCATTTTATGTAGAGTCGAGAATATTTGTTTTGTGCAAGAAAAAAAAATCTCAATTACAACTTTATTCAACTTCCATCTGGGCCTCTGACGTGAACTCACAAAGCACTACGACGCATGAAGGTGTCAAACCCAAACTGACAGCATTTTCATTTTTAGTTGAACTTACCCTTACTTACTTAGTTTAACTGAAACTTCACTGCGATTTCTATTTCACAGCATGCTTTGCCCATGGCTAGGCTAAGTTCTGCTTACCTAAACTTTCAATTTCTTAACTTATACTATTTTGAGGCAACTGATTAAGTTTTTGAGTTTTGCCAACTTATTTGAGTTTATATTATATACAGTTGTGGTCAGAATTATTGGCACCCCTGGTAAATATGATCAAAGATGGCTGTAAAATGTACAGAACCCTATATAAAAGGAGTTGGGTGAACTGAAGAGAAGCAGTATCATGGAGCTGGGAATCTGAAGGATCTGGAGCAGTAGCAGCTCTTGGCCATACATTTAGGTATAGGGCAGATTCTGAGTCTTTAGTCTCTAGTTTATGAGAAACTTTTTGTAAGCTTTATATTCTAGTAAATGAATGCTTCAGACACGCTTATGGAGAATTGTAGTGTCTTTGAATTATTCAGCACTCTAATGATGGTTGACAGACTTTTTAAAACCTGACAAACGCATAGAATGCCTTAATGTTACTTTTATTTCATCCGAATGTTGTTTTAGAATATTGCAAGTTGTGGCTGAATTCCAGTGAGAAAAAAAGTAATGTCTATTCTCAGAACAAACTAAACAAACACATAAGAACAACTGTATATAAAGGCTATTCACATGAGCATGTTTAAACTCAAGGGTTTATACTCTCATTCATTTGATATGCTACTCCACATAGGAAGAACAGGTGCCAACTAGTTACTGACCTGACATATCTGAAGCGGACTATAATAAATAAGGACGGCAGCCGAAAATCTGCCCCGGTGGCTTTCGTTTAGAGCGCGCCACAGTTCCAGTTTTCAGCAGAGATTTATATTGGAAATTTGTGGGGGCGCTGTAGAGCTGAAGAGGGCTCCGAGACCGCCTGCCCCACTTGGTATCATGAATACATGCAGGTCGAATCCGTGAGCTACATTTTTAATATATCTTGCTGACTTCACGGCTTAAAATAGACTAGAAAATCAGAAAATATTTGTTGCAGAATAGATGATCACATTTATAATGTATTATTAATGTATGTAGAGGTCTAGGTTTGGATGAATATTTTGGTGGAGCTCTGCCTCACCTGCCCATACAGACGAGCTGATGAGGAGAGATTCTGTATGATCTCTGGTCAGGCGTTCTCCAAACTCATCAGGCATCATAGAAGAAAACTCAGAGCTGTTATCTTGGGAGCTGTTATCAGAGCTGTCTTATGATTACCAATAATTATGGCCGTTGGTTTTGGAGAAAAGCATTTATTTCATTATGTGATTTACCCCACACTTTCAATTTTTGTACTTCAATGAAAGGTTCGATTTTTGCGAATATTTTGAATGAAAGATCAAAATGGTAAACGATGCAGATTTATAATATTTGACCATATTTACCAGGGGTGCCAATAATTCTGACCACAACTGTAAATGGAAACCCTACTTAAAGGGGTTGTTCCAAATTATTAAGCAAGTCACAGTTCACATGCAATATGGGGGAAAAGAAAGCTCTTTTTGAAGATGAAAAGCATGAAATGGTGCAATGTTATGCAAAAGGAATGAAACAACTAATGTGTGAAAACTGAATGGAGATGATCGAAACTATCATAAGATTTGTGAGTAATTTATAGCACGAGAATTCAGCAGATACATTTTCTGTCCAAAAAATGATTATATCAAAAGGACAGCTATAAAAAAAAAGCCAGCAAACAGGTATTTGAAGCTGCTGGTGTCTCTGGAGTCTCAAGAACCATTTCAGCTGCCTCTTACCAAAGCTCACACAGAGAAACGTTTACAGTGGGTGTAGAAATACATGAAGACTCGTTTTTAAATAGTTTTATTCACTGAAGAATGCCGTACTACAATAGATGGTCTAGACTAGATGGATGGATTTTTGGATGGTTGGTCAGTGGCCACCACGCTCCAACAAGACTGCAGCATCAGCAAGGAGCAAGCAGGTGATGATTTGAGCTGGAATACTGGGAAGTGAGAGAAGGTGCCAAAATGACTATGAAGATATGCTGAGTTTATGACCATTTTCTGCTATAATATAAAAAGAAGGATAGTGCCTTTTAAAATAAAAAGATTTTCCTTCAGGACAATGCACTATCCCATGCTACAAAAGACACCATAGCAGTAACTGTATTGTTGTTGTTTTTTTTTTAAAGGTATTTCTGCAGCCTTATTGCATAAGAATTGTGACGTGCTTAACAATGTGGAACAACCTCTTTAAGTAGGGTTTCCATTTACCCAAGTAGACCTGGCAAAGTATTTAACAAACCAGGTTGAGACTGATACCAGTTATCTAACAAAAAAGTAAACACTATTTCTTTGAAAAACTAAAATCTGAATGTTTGTTGTACTGAAATCCTACTGATATGTCACTTGGACTATATATATTAATATTATTTTAAGAGTGTATATCATAATTTTCTCTCTCTCTCTCTCTCTCTCTCTCTCTCTCTCTCTCTCTCTCTCTCTCTCTCTCTCTCTCTCTCTCTCTCGCTCAATTTCACATTAATGCAGTTTTCTAATCAACCAATCACATTGCAGTTGCTTCAATGCATTTAGGGGTGTGTTCCTGGTCCAGACAATCTCCTGAACTCCAAACTGAATGTCAGAATGGGAAAGAAAGGGGATTTAAGCAATTTTGAGCGTGGCATGGTTGTTGGTGTCAGACGGGCCGGTCTGAGTATTTCACAATCTGCTCAGTTACTGGGTGCGCCAGTTTTCCCACAGGAAGTGGCCATACCCAAACTGTTTCCACAAAGTTGGGAACATAAAATTCTCCAAAATTGTATGGTATGCTGAAGCATTAAGAGTTCCTTTCACTGGAACTTAGGGGGAAAGCCTAGCCCCTGAACAACAACCCACACCATAATCCCCCCTCCACCAAACTTTAATGCTAATACAGCTACTGATGTCTCTATGAATTAGTTTTTTTTTTAAACATTAATGATAGACATTCAACATTACAGTATAATTGAAAGCTATCAATTTTAACAATTATTAGGCTTTTAAAAAATTACAACCTTTAATTTAAGTGATCTTGTTATCCAGACATCTGCTGAAGTTTTTTTTTATTCACAGTTGAAGTGTAGAGAAGATTCAGAATCCAAGGTCATCAGATTATAAGCACTTTGTAAAGTATTTTAGGCATTCAAGCGTTTCCATCTATTCTGCCATCGCTTTCTTTAATAAATAAGTCATTAAGGCCGCTTGCCATTGAAAAACAGAAGTACTATTTATGTTTTTTACAACAGGAAGTCTGAATTATACGTTGCAAATGAGTGTTGCGGTTCTGTGAACAAGACTTATTGTCTGTTATTAGGTGTCGTGATATTCTACCTGAATATCCAGCTAATTTTATACCTGAGGTCTCATGAAACCAGACAGTCGGTGTCTGGATCTGATGCACAGACAGATTTGATAAAACATCTCAAGTTATATATATATATATATATATATATATATATATATATATATATATATATATATATATATATATATATTAAAGCTGTCAAAATGAACATGTTAATAATGCGTTAACGCAAATGTATTTTAACAGCACTAAATTTATTAATGCGCGATTAATGCAGTGCACATTTTCTGTTTGGTGGTGTTGCCGTAGTTGAAGAAATTGAGATAAGCCATAGACGTAAAGGATACAGCAGTAAACAATTATAGGGAAAGAAAAGGGTTAACATCAATATTACTATTCTAAACCAAAAGTGTAGGTATTGCCTAAAAGCTACCATATTTTCTGTTTAACTTTTAGACTGCAGGTCGAAATAGAATTGATTGACAGCCCTATATTTCCACTCAATCACAAATATTTTCGCCCTACATTTTACGGTTTTCTTTTTGAAAAATGTGCACATAGATACAACTGAGCTCTTGAAGGTCTCTATATAGCTGATATAAACATCCACACAGTGTCCAATGTGAAACATCACTAAATTAAATCATCACTCCTCACTGCTGTTTGCATTGTACGTAATGGTTATTTCTTTCTGTTGGGGACGTGCTTTGAGTGGGCTAGTGCAAGGTTTCGATTCATGTCTCAATCACATTAGAACTCATTGCCACTGCCTTACCGCTACAGCGTCAGGAAACAATGTGTCTACTGTGTTCAGCGCTAGAGCACAACTCCATGTTCCATCTGTGTTGGAAAAAAGAAGGATAAGACTTCCACATGGTCGAAATCAACTCTTGGTCCTTGAAAATGGCCAGAAATCAATTCCGCACAGGAATCTCAAGTATGATTACTGTAGGAATGGACAAATGTTGTTTTGTGGAGTATTTTGTGTTTTTTCATCTGAACACAGACAAAAGATGAATGCTAATGAAATGAGACACTGCAGAGGAAGCTGCTTTGACAAGCTGATTATAATTTGTAGTTACATTCTAACATATGAATGTACGCTAATTAAAATGTAATGTAATCAGAATGAACCGTAGCATTTACTGAATATAAAAAAACCAAAAACCACTGATTTTTGTGAGAAGATTCAGTGAATCATTTTGGTTTGACCTTGAACAAAGTGATTCACTAAAACGAATCGGGCATACTGTATAAAAATTTTAAAAAGTTGAACGATTAACTTAAACAAATCTCGCGTTCTATATATTGAATTACTGATTTGGCATCATATACTTTTTCAAGGTTAAATTCAAACTGCACTCGTTTTGGAAACCGTTTTTATCAACCAAATTCTGACGAAAGATGAAATGGCGTCCACACATATAGCTCTAATGTGAAAGCACTCTTCTTTATTAAATGAATGTTTGACAGCAGACTTCCTGAATCTTCTGTCTTCTCCTTAATAGATTCATCAGCGACGTCAGTGGTGAGTTTGATCAAGACTTTTAGAAATATATTTCATGTAAAATACTCTGACAGAGAATCTTGACAGAATCTTTGGAAAGGTGTCACACACAATAAATGCCCTTTGAGAATGTAAAATGTGGAGCTTCAAACTGACGAGCGTGAGAGCAAAGAGCACAGCAGGGCTCCTGTCAAGGAGAAAGATTTCAGAGTTTTTTCTGTAACTGTAGAGGATGTCATTTTTCCCCTGAACACGGCCACGCTGAGGCAGGTGTTCAGAGGGAGTTGAAGTCAGCTGTGAATAGAAATGTTTCTGCCTGGAGGAGGAGGGCAAGAGGCCAGCGAGTTCTGCCTTCAGACACGCTGCTGTTGTTACTTACCCTTCCTTGACTCTTAACTCCACCCACCAGCTCCCGCTCCAGCGCTAAGCTCCGCCCATAGCTCCTCCCTAATCATCTCATCCCTGTCTGGCTGTTTTCAGCACCTTGCTTCTACTTGTTTTAGCCGTTCAAAATTGTTTGCAATAAATAAAATAATAATATAATGTAATAAAAGTAAAGTAGATAATCTTTGATGTTGATTTAAGAAAGCTTAGCCAGAAATATAAAATAATTTTAAATAGAGATTTAAGATTGAAACAGTTTTGAAGTTTGAAGGTTTTCAATAGTTTGATGTTGCTAGGGTGATGCTATGTGGTTGCTAGGGTGTTCTGAATAGTTGATAGGCAGCTGTTACTAGGGTGTTCTGAGTGGTTGCTAGGGTGTTACTAAGTGCTGTTGATAGGTTGCTCTGGATGGAAAGGAAAGAGTTAAAGGGACAGTTCACCATGAAATGAATTGTATTGTCATAATTTATTCCCCCTTGTTTCAAACGATGGATGGATGGATGGATGGATGGATGGATGGATGGATGGATGGATGGATGGATGGATGGAAACAGAGATTTAAGATTGAAATAGTTTTGAAGTTTGAAGGTTTTCAATAGTTGCTATTGAATGTTGCTAGGGTGTTGCTATGTGGTTGCTAGGGTATTCTGGATAGTTGATAGTAATTTCTTACTAAGGTGTTCTGAGTGGCTGCTAGGATGTTCTAAGTGGTCGCTAGGGTATTGCTAGGTGGTTGATATGCGGTTGCTAAATTGTTCTGGATGGAGAGGAAATAATTAACGAGACAGTTCTCCATGAAATTAATATTCTTGTCATCATTTACTCACCCTCTTTCCAAACCCTGTATGATTGGATGGATGGATGTCGCTAGGGTATTGCTATGTGGTTACTAGGGTGTTCTGGATAGTTGATAAGCAGTTGTTACTAGGGTGTTCTGAGTTGTTGTTAGTATGTTTTGAGTGGTCGCTAGGGTGTTGCTAGGTGGTTGATATGCTGTTTCTAGGTTGTTCTGGATTGTTGCCAGGATATATACACATGCATATTACATACACATAGCATATTATGTATATACAAATATTCCAGGGACCCAAAAAACATGAAAGGGGCTTTTTCCCTGTCTACTGTTGTTCACAACACAGGATAGTCGTTACTAAAGGGCTTGGGATTGTGCTTTCTGCCAATCAGAGTCATGATATCATTTCCTGCGTCTCTAGACTGATTAGCTACATTTACAGCTCAGGTGGTAGCCGAGCACTTACCATTGAGATGAATGGGAACTCTAATAGTAAGCTTCCACCCACATAGCCTGACAGTCCAATCAACACTCTCGTGCTTGGCCTCCAGCCCCGCCCTGTTCTATTCATGTGTGCCAGACTCTGAGGGCTGCCTTGCCACACAGCTCACTGGCAAGATTAGACCCTATTGTATGGAGAGTGAGCCGGCAATAGGCCTGTCAGCTTTCTGGCGCCCAGGGAATAATTATGCTTGGACTGATAGATGGCCGTAACTGCGGAAGAAGAATGGAGTAATTCTCATATGTGCCCTACCGCAAAATGCCGGCAGCCATTAACTGGAATGATGGGGAATTAAATTCTCCCCAGTATTTTAACAGGATCTCATTTGCAGTGGAAAGCTGAAATATTGCGGCGTACCTCTCAATTGTGTCGTTTGATTTCAGCGGCCTTTGAATGGCACTCGGTGTGGGGTAATCACTCTCCGGTGCGTGACACAAAGGACAGCTGGGAGATCAGAAATGCTCGTAATGCTGTTGAGTAATTAAAAGAGATCCAGTCAAATAGATCAATGAGGATGTGTTGTGTTTACAGTGGGTGTGTGTCTTTCCCCGCAAGCGTTTTTGAAAAAAGTTGCCAGCATTTTTGATCATTTCCACAAAAGTTTCATGGCCCACAGAATATTTTGCTGTATGAATATCTGAACATGGGGAAAAAAGAGCAGACCCCCTGCTTTAAACAGAAAAAAAAAATATGGTCTGATGGGTTTGAAATGGCATGAGTAATTAATGTTTTGGGTGAACTGTCTCTTTAACAAATGGAACCTTATTGTAAAGTGTTGCCACTTTCTGTGAGGAACAAACTAAAAAGTTATTCATAGAAAATCTTGACTTCTGCCCTTACTAAAGCATATCGAATGACTTCTTGGTTGTCGCCACGTAAAGTTATTGGGCCACACATGCATTCTGACTAACAAGAACTCAAGAGCTTTAATTTCCAACTCCTAAAACATCTGATATCCTGATGCGTTTAATCGTCTCTGTGCCGACTGATCAGAGAGCATCTTCCCTCTGTAAGAATGTTTATGACTTATCTATCTCAGCATTAGATTAAACTCCTTTCCCGTGAGGATTCGTGTCAAGTTGAGCAATAACTCAAAAGCTCATTAATTAGTCTTCCGTTTGATTGCTTTTCCAATATCCAGAGATCATGGTTGGGCTCTTAGCATGCCACCCGACTTTTCGCCACAGCAAACAAGTAAATTTATGAGTCAGTAATTGCTTCTTTGATCTTATTGCGGGTCACAGGTTCATTTCCACATCATGATATGGAGAACAGGATATTTTCGGGCCGGATCCGTCTGTTGGGGCTTTAAAGAAACAATTCTTCTTAAAAAGAAATTATTTTGTCGGTTGATGGTGAAGCAAAAACCTTTGTTCTCTTTGGATTCAAATCAGAGCTGTAATTTCCACGCTGCTTTTGAAGAGAATTAAATTTAGTCTTCACTGGAAGGAGAAAATACCTTTTTAATATTCCAGTTGTTTCTACTATGCAATGAGATATATTTCAAAATATCTTTAAAAGAAATGGCCAAATATTGCTAATATAGATTTATGTAATAGAGGCCAGCTAGTTGAGTTCGAGTCACGCTTGGAGCGGGTGGTTCAAACAGGAGGGGTTATATTGGTGCCGTGACCCGGATGTGAGTGTGTAGGGGGTCAGTGTAACGGAGGCCAGCTAGAAGTTGCTGTGCGAGTAAACCTCACTTCTGATCTCAAGAGGCTCTCTAGTGACTGAAGCTAGAGGTTGCAGCCTTTAGCCTCCTTGTTAGAGCGTCCAGCGCTCATGCCGGCGGATTCAAGTCCTGCTGGTTCGACAGGTGGGGTTACATTTACATAAATATAGTTTTAATATGTGTTACTTATATTTTCTCATAATTAAATTAAAATCTAAATACATTTGTTTTGCTATCTAAATAGCTAATCTAAATATAAAGATTTGGGGAGGGGGGAATAACATTTCTGCTGTATGACTCATCTTGAGAAAAATACCATTATAAGTTCAACTAATAATCTTTTTTTGGGGGGGTTATAGAAGAGATCTCAAACTGTGCTAAAATGCTATCAACATAAATGTTGTAGCTAAACAGGTTAATATATTAAGGGATATATAGTGGTCATGAATTAATTAATTCCTTTGATTTAGAAATTGTGGCCACGAATTAAGAGGCCGTTTACATGACACCGTTTTCAACTAAAAACGTAAAACTTTTGTTTTGCCATTCATTTACATTTGCATTTTGGCTGCTTGAAAACGCAAACTTTTGAAAATGGGTTTCAAACTGGAGGTTTTTGAAAACAAAACCTGTTTTCATGTAAACTACAAAATGCAAATATGTATCTTTTAAGATTGAACATTGGTCTGGGAAGTCTACTCTGAGTTTATAACTGCACAAGAGGCATGATCAACGGGCATAGTTCAAATGACTCTGACACAATTGGATAGTCCTTCAACCAATCAGGCAAGCGATCCAGGTGACGTACATTTCAGAGCAACACGAAAACTCCAGACAGGGAACGTGTCAACAAACGTGTTGTTTTGTAGCATTGATCAGAGGTTTGCAGAAGCAGCAATGGCATCAATCGATTTTTGCAGGTTTTGCACACACACACACACACACAAAAAAACATGAAAATAAGACTCTAACATTTGTGTGCTAAACTAAAGTAGCCATTGAGCATCATCGAGAGGTTAAAAGGAATTGTATTGATGGTTGTGCGAGAGACGGGTAAAATCAAATTGCCGGTGGATTGGGCTGGGTTTACCCAGTCTTTGATGACAAAACAGCTCATCCGTAGCTTACTGGCTTTTAGGCTTTTGATAAATGTTTGTTAAATGTGGTGCTGATGTAATTTGCCATAACACTTGGTTGTTTTGGTTGTTCATTTACACCGGCATTTTGGGGTCCTGAAAATGCAAACTTTTGAAAATGGGTTTCAAAGTGCCCATTTTTGAAAATGATACTGTTATCGTCGGCATTGTGAAAACGTTCACGTCATGAGTATCACATGTTCAGTTAGTAGGCACACTGTCTCTTTACAATGTTACACCGCCACCTACTGGCCTGGCAGCAGAACCGAGGGTTTTTTTAGTCGTCGACACGGATCCATGATCGTTTTGACAACATTGTCATTTGCGCGCAGAAAACGTAAAGGAAAACCATTTCTATTTTAGTACGTCGTTGAGAAGTTGTACCCTAAGAATTTCTTCCCTCATTTTACTAAATTGTGGCCACGCTGTAATAATTTGTTCCCTTTTGTTAAATCAAAACGAGCTAAAGATTTAGTTCAACGTGCCAATGTTTTAATAAAACAAGGGAATGAATTAATAAATTGTAAGAAAGATTTTTTTATTTCAAAACACTGATAAATGATGGATAAACGTACAAAGCCCAGCAGATGACGTGGACAAAAATATATATTATGGCCATGAATTAAGAATTTATTCCCTCGTTTTAGTAAATCATAGCCAGGATTTATGAATTTGTTCTGTTATTTTAGTTATATCATGGCCACGATATATATATTTTTGTGCACATGTGTGGGCATCATCGTTTTTGCATTTTTCTGTCCTTCCATGTTGCCCTTCTGAACGTAGTGCCAGTGGCTATGTGCCCAAATGCCCATATGGTTAATCCGGTGCTGCTTTTGTTCTCTCAAACCCGGTCGGGCTATATTCATAGATGATTTGGCTCTGACCGCTGGCTTGCTACCACAGTTTTCGGTTTTAAAGCAGCATGCATTTTTATCTATACTTCTCAGTGTTATGAGATTTGTTATCATGTAGCTGAGGGTGAGATATTGATGCTCTGTTGAACTGAATGAATTTCCAGGTCCAGACTAGTGCTGGTTGCTTGTGAAGATAAAGGAGCATTTTAGTTTCACTAAAAAACATTTAATTGTCATTTATTAGAGCCGTGACCCTTGTGTAACTCAAGATAGATTGCAAATGCATTAGTGGGATTTTTCATTTTGGTCTTGTGGTGTTAAATCACACTGGAGAACATAACAATATCTCCACAATTTATAATAAACCAGTCTCAGCTTTCTATTCTGCACATTCAGGGCTATTAAAAAGACCCAGAGTGCAGTTCTGTAATACAGGAATTGGCTTTGAGGGTGTGTGCTGGTGGGATTCAGGTGAAGATGAAGCCGCAGTGGGATATTCGGTCTGAAAGGTGGCCGAGATGGTCTCGCAGCGTGTGCACGACTTCTGTATTACGCCCTGCGGTCGCACCTCGCTCCCAATCAGAGATGGGAAAATTCTAATTGTGTGGCCAAGAGGAGACAAAGAGACCCTCCCAGCGGAGGCAATCAGTAACGGTGAACACTCGCAGCAGAGCCAATCAAACGGAAGGGTTCTGAGTCATAATACTGCAGGACTCATTTAAAATATACTGAGTGCTTTTTAAACCTTGAGGAACGGTCACGTCTGCCGCAGCCATGTGAGGATACATGTAATGTAGCTTAATTTGCAATATATGTGTTGGGTGTGTTAATAAAGAAATATTTCTTTTGGGACTTTATTATGACTGCTGTTTTGGGTCATTATGTAATTGCTGAGTTGCTCAGAGGGTTTTTCAACTCTTTCCCCGCCAGCGTTTTTTGAAAAAAGTTGCCAGTCAGCGCCAGCATTTTTGATCATTTTCTCAAAAGTTTCATGGCCCCCAGAATATTTTGTTGTGTGAATATCTGAACATGCAATATACATCAAAAGAAAGAAAAAAAAACAAACCCGTTTTATCCTAGCTTCATGAATTCCTTTTTATCAATGTTTGAATGTGGGTGTTTCATTTAAAAAAAGCAACATTTTACACAAAAAGCTGAGAAAATTACGTTTTTCTGTCAAAGACAAAGATCGAGTACTTCAACACCTCTAATGCTTCACAGTCCTATAGCTCGTCCTGGGTTCACATTTCATTCAGTAACATTAGATAATCTTGATTTATGTTATGTTTAATATTGGTGATTGCGTTATTTTACATACAGTGCCTTGCGAAAGTATTCGGCCCCCTTGAACTTTGCGACCTTTTGCCACATTTCAGGCTTCAAACATAATGTTATAAAACTGTAATTTTTTGTGAAGAATCAACAACAAGTGGGACACAATCATGAAGTGGAATGAAATTTATTGGATATTTCAAACTTTTTTAACAAATCAAAAACTGAAAAATTATGCACCTGCACTGTCTCAGAGGTCCGTTTCAGAGAACAAGAAACACACCAGGCAGGTCCGAGATACTAGTGTGGAGAAGTTTAAAGCCGGAAAAGTTTGAAATATCCAATAAATTTCATTCCACTTCATGATTGTGTCCCACTTGTTGTTGATTCGTCACAAAATATTACAGTTTTATATCTTTGTTTGAAGCCTGAAATGTGGCAAAAGGTCGCAAAGTTCAAGGGGGCCGAATACTTTCGCAAGGCACTGTATGCATCTGTTTACATGCGATCGCTTGTTTCTGCTGCTTCTTCGCCTGTGTTTTGAACCAGAGATTCTGTACTCATTAAGAAGATGTGTAATAGCGCCCCCCTACCGTCGAACAGTGAAAAACAAAGCCAGAAATTTCCATCAATGGCAGGGTGAGAGTTAACATGTTGCCGTGCGGTTTCTAGGGTGGTCTGTGTAGTGATCTGACTTGAGTATTTCCTTCACTGTACGTCCATGGGATTTTTTTTTTGTTGTTGTTGCAATTGGTGTTTTTAAACTGTAATCATATAAAAAAAAAAAAAGCAGGTTTCAGTTGTTGCTTTACTCTCATACCCAGACTTTCAATTAATCAGGGTAATAAATCAGGGTTTTATATGAACATTGATTATTAAAATTAACTATTATGTTTAGAGGTTTGATAATATAAATAAATAAATAAAATGTGTTATAATCCTCACAAATATCCCTCAATTGTCATTTCCACAAGAATCAGTAATTAAGTATGTGTTCACACCATGGCATGTTTGGTTCGATTCAAATGAACCCTGGTGTGATTGCTCTGTTGGTGCGGTTCATCAGATTAAGTGTGAACGCTGCCATCTGAACCCTGGTGCGCAACTAACAAGAGGACCCAGACCGCTGAAAAGATGGGACTCGCTCTGTTTCCAAACAAGCTCTGGTGCGGTTCGACTGAAATATGGACGAGACACAGACCAAAGACATGTAAATGGGACATGATGTAAGATGCAACCCTAAAAATTATAGAGCGCTCCAGCGTAACAATTTTTTCTCGTCGAAAAAATTGATGTTTCAATTTTTGAAACATCAATTGAAACATCAAACAAATGATGTTTTCTCCTCGCAGCAGATCTCGGTTTGTGTGTGAGACGGAGGGTTTCCTGTCGTTGTTATTATGCATCATTTCCAATCAAGCTGACATTTTGTCCAGAACATTATTTAATTTTGTGCATTTAAAATGCTCTTAGCAAGGCAATGCAGCCGAACGTTTTGTAACAAAAATGTTTAAAATGCCCATCCACCATGCACCGAAGGCTGTTACATGCCATGTGTAATTTGAGATTTGGTGGAAATAACACCATAGTGAAATTGCATTTTAAACATCTTTGGGACCAAAAAAAAACAGACGGAATTCTCCTGTGATGAATTTGTATTCACTAATAGGACATTCTTAGTAAACTAATTAAGCTAATGAGAGTGTGAAAAGACTTCACAGTAACAAATAGTGTCCTTAGCTGAAGACAGAAAGAAGTCTAAGAAATGTGCACACGTTTAATTTGAGATATCAATCATGTCTGTAGGGTGCAGGGTGATATAGGGTTCAATACTTTGTGTTGGGCTCTGTTCAAATCCCTAACCTTCAGTTTGAGCAATAGTACCAATAGTAATGGCTGGCTCAGCAAATGTGGCTATTATATGAAATATATATATATTCAAAGACACCCTGACAAATTTGGTACAATTCAGTCCAATAAAATGCACCCAAATGCTGTTGTGCCATTGGGTCTGAAATATTGACTTTTTCTTTATTTTTATCATTCTAGTTTCGTCTGTTGTGGGATTTTCCACCGAGGAGACATTAAGACAGGGGAATGTGGACCCGGGAGAGAACGTGTCTCCATCTCCTGCACGATTCCCTGTGAACCAGCCTCCGTCCTAAAGAGCAGAGAAGCGTTTACTGCCCGTGAGTACAACTCAGCCTCTCCTGCAGAGCGAGTGATTTGTGTTTCTGTGATGTTATGTAAGTGCTGGCATGGTATTTTTCCTCAGTATACTGCCTTCTCCTGCAGCTACACTTTAAATCATATTAAAGCCAATGTGCCAGTAAAGAAATAGAGTTGATTTCGAAATAAAAGAGATGCCGCGTTGACAGTCTGTGGGCGGGGTGAGTGATGTCAGCATATCTGACAGACAGCCGCCTCTGTCTCTATCTATCTATCTATCTATCTATCTATCTATCTATCTATCTATCTATCTATCTATCTATCTATCTATCTATCTATCTATCTATCTATCTATCTATCTATCTATCTATCTATCTATCTATCTATCTTTGTCTGTCTGTTAGTCTTCAAAGCTATTCAAAGTTTCATAGTATTGCACTTTGAGACATCTTTGTCGATGGATAATAACTCATATTTGAAGACTATTAAAAATCTGTTAAGTATGCAACAAAATGGCCCGAACTGCAGCGTATATACTACGGCACATTTCAAAATGACAAGAAACACAAAAATAAATAAAGCTCTTCCTCCTTGTAGTTTGTTGGTAGATTATCAATAAATAACTCTCGCTGTAAGTTTGTATGAGAACACATTTCGGCATTATACCTCCAGTAGAATGACCTTGTAATTGACATTTATATTTTGAAATTAACTGTGTAAAGTGTGCACTGATATGACAGAAAACAGCAGGCAGGGGCTTTTCGTGACTAGAATGGGCTGAAGTGTGGACTAGTATTCATGCTGATAGTCAAAAGCCTAGCTATGAGTCTTTTAGATCTAACATGCTGTAATGGCTTTTTCAATGTAATTGGTTGTGAAATAGTTTGCTTTATGCTGGGCTGTTTTTTGCACCTCTGTAGCTGGAAGGAACCATGAGGTAAAAAAAGATCCGCCCAGGGTAGAAGGATAAATGAACCTTGTATTATTTTGGTGTGTCATTTTGAATGATAGCGTATGAATTCCAACCCATAAGCCAGGATTTGAAAGCCATATCTGCTCGGAAACATTACAGCCTCTCTCCCTCTCTTTCTCTCTTTTTCCTCGACTTGCTTCTGTTCTCCATCATTTATCGCAACTGTGCGGAGAGGAAACCAGGCTGCAGTAAAACTGACGGACGGCATTTCGCATGACTGAAGACAAACGACACGCTAGATTCTGCATGTGTGAATCTCTTTCACGAAAACAGGAAAGATAGGAGCTCAATTTCCGTCTAAGAGTGAGATGAGATGGTTAAGTTGTCCTCTCTCTTTCTCTGTCCTTTTCTCAAAGATGTTTTTTGCTGTTCAGAGTCTTGTGGAGGTTCAAAGGAGCTTCATTTTCTCTCGACTTTTTCTGTCAGATCACACATCCTGTTCAATTTACGGTAAAGCAATGGCAGCTGCTTTTAGGGTAATTTTTTTTAATATATATATTTTTTAAATGAGGGTAATTTTTTCATAAATACAACTAGCCTGGTTAAAACCAGACCATTCGCAGTAGTAACTGAGTTATCTATCTATCTATCTATCTATCTATCTATCTATCTATCTATCTATCTATCTATCTATCTATCTATCTATCTATCTATCTATCTATCTATCTATCTATCTATCTATCTATCTATCATCTGTCTATCTATCTATCTATCATCTGTCTGTCTGTCTATCTGCCTGTCATCCATCTGTCTATCTGTCCATCCATCCATCTGTCTGTCCATCCATCCATTCATCCGTCTGTATATCTGTTCATCCATCCATCTATCTATCCATCCATCCATCCATCTCTGTCCATCTGTCTATCTCCCCATCCATCCATCCGTCTGTATATCTGTTCATCCATCCATCCATCCATCCATCCATCCATCCATCCATCCATCCATCTGTCTATCTGTTCATCCATCCATACATCTTAGTGTTTTTTCACCTAATAGTAAGTAAACGCATGTTTGAACACCTAATAATCCATTTCTGTCTACATTGTGTATAACTCAAGCTGTGATTGGTCTAGTCACTTGTCAGTCACATCAGCAAGTGGGTGATTCTTGGAACGAATAAGCAGACCAGACTTCATGTGAGACTTTGTTACTGTCAGTAATGTGCGTATAGTCTTGACTGGTAATATTCATATGCAGGCAGATGGTTTCTGTGCAATGGCTCTTCTGCGAATTATTAAAATATCAGTTTTCTCTGACAGCAGAACTTTGCTGCTCGCCTACAATCAGAACAAAATGAGATCAGAACAGCCCTGATGAACAGTGTCATTTCAACCCCTAACACATACAGGGTGGCAAACACAAGGTGCTGATGCATGCTGGGAAACGCTGCGGATCTCTCCTGAAAGAACTGATTGTAATTGTTAGAAAACTCAAGCAAAAGACACCCTGCTCGCCTCTGTTTATGCATTTGATTAGTGTGTGTGCGACTGAAAAAAATAAGAAAAAAGACTAAAGGTTGAGAAACTGAGCGGTACTTTGTGAATATTCATATGAACATTTGAATATTCATGTTCATGAATCCATGCATGACTAATGAGATAAAGAAGTGTTTATGCTGCCTCACAGTAAATTTGACTGTAATCTGAGTGTCCTGTGCTGTTGAATAGCTGCCACTGAGATATAAAACCATCAGAGGTGGAAAAATGGATTTCTGGAAGCATGTGTGCTGGAGAAAGATTTGGTGTAATCTGCGTTTAAGAGAGGGGACTCGTCGTCAAGGTCAGTCTTTTCCCTCTGAGAGGCGGCAGTGTGAAGACATTTCTCGGGCGGTGAGGAGGCTGCTGGGAAGGAGATTTGTAGCCGGTGGTGAGGGGAACGGAAAGAGTTTGGAGATTATGCCACACATGCATGAATCTGGAGGGCGGTAACGTGAGCTGGAGCGGGAAACTGGTGACCAGACTCCTCAGAGTACGCACACCACGACAATGTTTGCTGGAGTAGTGTGCAAAAGCTCTTTTGGAGCTCAGAAGACTCAATGGAGTTCTCAATTAGGTGTCGTTGAACTGTTTTGGACGAAACATGAGAGAATTGTTGACATAGAGCTATCAAATTAATGTGGATAGCAGATCAGTTAAGCTAAAAAAAAATGTTCGCTGGGTTAAAGGGATGGTGCACCCAAAAGTGAAAATTACCCAGATTTGCATCTTAGGTGTGTATGACTTTCTTCTTTCAGACGAACACAATCAGTTATATTAAAAATGTCCTGGCTCTTTCAAGCTCTTAAATGGAAGTGAATGACAGCCCAAAATTTGATTCCCAAAAAAGTGCATCCATCCATTATAAAAGTGCTCCACACAGGGGTTAATAAAGGCCTATTGAAGCGAATCGATGGGTTTGTGTAAGAAAAAATCCATATTTAACACTGGGGTGACCCCGAACAGTCGAAGATTCAATGCATCGATATGCGGAGCTAGATTCGACCACCGATCTCACGGTCGAATCTTTGCGGTGTTATGAAACGAGGATCATACCATTTAGGCAATATGCTCAATGTTTTAAAGACGTGGCGCGGTGCTGAGCTTAGCGTCCGGTGTGCGACCCCTTAAAAGGGCGCTGAACTTCGCACCACGCCGCATCTTTAAAATTTGAACACATTTAGCTCTTCTGTCAGAAGTCGATTCAAAATTGAGCTTGTGTGTATATAATGTATGCGTCTGGTGGCGGTGTGAGATAGCGGAGACGCGGCGCTGCACTTTAGGCACAATCAGCTTAAGAACATTCATGTAAACACACTCAAAGTGTACTTTTCCTCTCTAGGCAGGTTTTTTTTGGGGGGTTATTTATCAAAATGTTCTTTTATATATTTGTGTGATGTTCTGTATTTCGACCGCGGCTTTAAAATGTTATGAGAACGTTTTACAAATGTTTGTTCACCACATTACCTATTTAAACCTAAATAAGCAAGCCATTGTCAGTTCGTCTGTCAGTTTTCTGTCAGTTGACAACAAAAGTTGTTGCTGTGTGCAGTGTCTAAAGGAAAATAAAAGTTGTTTTACCCCTCCCAACTCATTCACACACACACAGATGATTCGACTATCTGTCGACCATTCTGTTTTGAATGTGTAAATCCTTAGTCGACACGGGGACACCCCTATTTAACACTTAGAAGAGCAACGATAAACTACGAACTCTGATTGAAGAATGTCATATACACCTAGGATTGCTTGAGGGTGAATAAATCATGGGCTAATTTAACTTTTTGGGTGAACTATCCCTTTAAGTTGGCCCAGTTGGACAGAACACATGCTGGGATAGGAGCACATTTTAGTTGCACACTTTAACCCAATGTCAGTTCATTTTGACTAAAAGCTGGGTTAATTTTACCTCGTAAATAGTTATTATTTCCATTTTTCTTGTGTTGTTGTTGTGACACCCGCTGATGATTATTCAATATGGCCGCGCCGAATCTCTCACTCAGTCTGCAACGTAAGCGAACCTAGCCGATGTGAAATAATGTTAGCGGAGCAAATAGTGGTAGCTAAATGTAATTTAAAAGACGTGTCTTTGTCTGTACAGATATACAAGTGAATACACACCTTAAAGTTATTCAGGAAGATCACCGGAAGTTTTCTCTTAGGACAGAGTCCTGGACTCTAGTGGAGTTGCTCTCAGTGGGTTACTATAACCCAGCAGGCTGGGTAGTTGGTGAGGCGGTGCATTGTTTCTACTGTCTAGGTAACCCAGCAGTGAAAAATTTGAAAATAACCCAACAGGCAGAACCCAGCTAATTTTAGAGTGAGACTTTGGTGTCTTGGCAAATCTGAGAGTTAGTTGAGATCTCTTCTCAAACACATTAGGGCATTTTTCAGAACAGCATATGCAAATGTTTGCTCTCCATTTAATCTCACTGATTTATAGGAGAAACAGTTGAGATATTAATTAATAATATGATTTTTCTTCCCTAATGTGGCATACTCTAACTCGCTCGCTGATTTAATGTGCCAAAATGTGCATAATTTTTGCTGATGTAAAATGCAAAATGCTCTTGTTGGTTTTCATCATGAAGCACTTAAATGCTCAAAATTTGTTCTGAATTTAATCACAGCTGACAGTAATCCAACAGTAATATGGTGACAAATAGGTTGTAATATGTAGGTTCTAGATTTCCAGCAGTGATTATAAATCTGGGGTGGTTCCAAACCAGCCTGTGACCGCTTTAAATATTCTGGTTTTATAAATATCCTGCCTCAAAAATAGACCCTATGTGAGATGTTGCTAATCATACGGACATTATGACAGAGTGTAAATGAAGCCAAAGCAAAGGCACACCATTATTCAAGTGGCTACGTGATTACATTTGCCTGAAATGGCTCTATCGTGTAGGAACAGAATTCCCAGGTACCTCCTCGGGTCACGAGGGAACACTGACTCGATCTTTCTTATGCAAAATTCGAGTGGTAATTCCAGATGAGCCCATCTGATTAGTTCAGCCGCAGGAGGGGCCTGTGGGTATCTCTGATTCGCACCCTCGGTGTGGTCAAAGTGAGGCCATCGTTCCTTTTGGGGAATGCAGCGATGGGTTTTTAATCATCCCCGAATTACATCAAACTCTGCAGGATTATCTCCCCTGCTGCCATCTGCCTCTTAATTAAATTGTCTTTAGACTGAGTTTGTCTATTGGGATGATATGGGAGGATCTACCTAAAGGAAATCAATCAAACAACCTCATGATCCCTCGGAAAACACTTTTTTGAGAGCTTTGCTTTTCCTCCTGACCTCTAGCTGGTTCCCTGGGCCTGCGTAAAACACACCGTTGGTAAAGATTTTCTGCTTATTTCCACACCAGTGTTTACATGTGTAGTTTCCCCTATGGCAGGGGTCTCAAACTGAGATTATCACTCACTCAGGTGTTACTAATTTATCCTTAAATCCAGACCACAAATCAATTTTTATTTTCTGAGATTGGCTTTGCCCTTTAATTTGATCCCTTTTCTTTAGGGTTGCAGTGAAGTAGCCTAATATGCATTTTAAAATTTGAAATGTTAAAGCACATTGGGCAGAGGTTTTTTCAAATATTTTAATGCCAAGAACATGAAAATGTGATGCCTCGGGACAGACCTTCTTCATCTATATATTTAAAAATCTGCATGAAATGGAAGTTGTGAAAGTGTTTTCTACTCTATTGTGACTGATATCCAAGTGAAGCGGCTTCTCAAACAAGAACAAATCTAGGGCGGGGCTTGATTTTGTCTGTGAGGAATTGATTGGATGGTTATGGTTTGCTATTGGTCGACCTTGCCCCAGTAAACACATCATCAGAGAACAGAAAATATATTGCTACAAGAGGGAGAAGTTATTTTAATTCAAGATTATGAGGACACATGAATAAAATAATGTGCATGGATAAATCTCCATCTATATGTTTTAAAGTCTATATGAAATGGAAGTTGTGAGTGATATCTGAGAGAAACGGCTTCTCAAACAAGAAAAATGTAGGGCAGGGCTTGATTTTGTCTGTGGGGAATTGATTAGATAATTGTGGTTTGCTATTGGTCGATCTCATGTGAGTGACGGGTTGCCCCGCCCTCGTGCCAGTAAACTCGTGATTTACCTAACAAACTAAAAATTGATTAACAAAATTATATTATTTGCTTTTTGCATTGTCTTTAATTTTTAAAAAAAGTCTTATTTCATAAAATTATATGCAAAAACAATTTTGAGTGGTAAAGACGTATGCTTTTAGTCACTGATTTCTTTAGAATATGATAATATGTATTTTAAAGGGGGTAGCTGTGAATATTAAAGGGGTGGTTGCATGTGATTTCACTTTTTTAACTTTAGTTAGTGTGTAATGTTGCTGCTCGAGCATAAACTGTATCTGCAAAGTTACAGCGCTGAAAGTTCAATGCAAACGGAGATATTGTCTTTTAAAGTTACGGCAGTTTATTGCCTACAAAAATGGCCGGTTTGGACTACAACGAGCTTCTTCCTGGTTGGTGACATCATAAACCCTCGCTAGTCTCCGCAGATGTGACTTCTGCCCGTAATGGGAAGGGGCGTGGCGTTTCCGGACAACCTGTGCTTGGCACTTCAGCCAATAAAAATACAGGAAACTACATTTGGCCATCTAACCAATCTAAGACCATTGCATTATTCAGAGGGATGGGCTTCACAGAAGCAGGAAGCAAACAAGCCGTTCAAAGGACAGTGGAGACAGCAGTGTGGAATAAAGGGAAAATATTAGAAAAATACAGCTTTAAAAAAAAGAGAAGTATTAAGACATGTTATACTGCGCCCCATAAACACAACCAAGCCTAGAAAAAAAACCACGGAACCACCCCTTTAAGGATTACTGGTTAAGGAAACCTGTTTCGTGACGACAACAAACAAGCACTCAATTCCTATTCCCTATATAGTGAACTTCAATGCGACGACTAGATGGCTTCCGTTTTATAATCAGTGAAGCCGTCTACATTGGCTGCGCTACATTCGATGCTCCTTCAGATGATGAACGCCCCATCCTTATAAATTTAAATACCTGACCATTACATCAAAGCCGGCTCGTGATGCTTCTGGTCTCATAATAGGACTGCTACCTGCCTGATCTTGAAGGAGCCAATTACAGTTCATTGCAGGCATCATTAGTCCCCTAAACATGCAGAGCAGTGCGTGGATGAGGGAGAGACGAGTCGCTCAACTCTGAAAAGGTCTTTCCATGCATCAATAACTGCCAAGAAATGTATATAGACAAAATTTGAGGTTGTAAAATGTATCTGTTTGGTAATTTGAGAGCTCTGCTCTATAATGCTGATCTGTTCTGAGAAACAGCTGATGTTTTCAGTTACATTCTGCATCTGATTTGTGTACACGGCATTATAGCAACTCTATCTCTCTGAGAGATGTTTGAAGAGAATTTGTGAAAATAAAATCCATCTATCCTCACATTTACAGCAGGATCATTGTACCAGCGTTAGATATTTATGAACCCACTCAGAAGGTACAGGAGTTGGCACACATGCATGCATACTTAGATTTTGAAATAATATAACGTCATTGAGCTGTAAAATAGCCCGTGCTGGTTTATTCTCTTGAAGATTGTGATGAGACATCTTGGCACAAACAGCAAACTTTTGTCCAAAGTTCAAGCTGCTCTGCATTGAAATTCTGCTGTCCATCCATATTCTGCTGCCATGCATTTTCTTAACTTGCCTTGTTCATAAGCTAAATGCTTTTAATTGATCTCACTTTGAGTGTTCATCTGGGCAATTCTGTTTACTGAAGTCGTAATCGAGACACAGGATAAAAATATACTATTGGTTTCCACACAGATGCTACAGTACATGATCAATTCTCATCCCAACAGTGAAGCTAAAGAGGACTTAAAGGGATAGTTCACCCAAAAATGAAAATTGGATGTTTATTTGCTTACCCCCAGGGCATCCAAGATGTAGATGGGAGATAGATATTAAACTATTATAACTATTAAAGATATATATATATCGGTTGAATGAGAATCTATGTACACATATCTATGATCGTGCCGGTATTTTGACCTTCTTCGGTGGAAGTAATGGCGTTGGGAATATAAGATGAGATTCGTCTGCTATGAGGTAAAAAATTACAAATACTGTTAGGTTTCACACAGAAACCAATCGTTGTGTCTTAAGATATCAATGTATAGCCACGAGCCACAGGGTTTAATATTAATTCGTATGCCTGTGTGTTTTTTACTCTCATAGAAATACACCCCATTGACATGCATTATACGAGCAACGGTTGGAGTTAAAAATCTTCATTTGAGTTTTACTGAAGAAACAAACACACCTACATCTTGGATGCCCTGGGGGTAAGCAGATAAACATCACATTTTATTTTTATTTTTGGGTGAACTATCACTTTAATACAAGTACTGTACGATTTCAGCACTGTTGGAATTACTGTCAGATTTCAGAACCCTATGGTTTCGGTTTTGTAAGGTTTTATTGCTTTAGGTTTCAGTACTGTAGCGATGCATTTTTGTAGTTTATGCAGTTTTGTAAAATTTCAGTGCTATAACACTGTGTAATGTCAGTGCTGCAGTGTTTTAGCACTGTAAAATGTCAGTATTAGAGAGTTTATTGGTGTTGCTAAAGCACTGTAATCATACATTTAATTTCTGTAAAAAAAAAATTTTAAGTGCGTTGGATTTACATGATTTAATTGTGTACATCGGTCCCACATGAATCAATAGCGTTAAACAAACATAATTTGTTCATGTAACTTCAACACTTCCTCCACTTCAATTTCATATACTTTTA
Source organism: Pseudorasbora parva (assembly GCF_024679245.1). Lineage (NCBI taxonomy): Eukaryota > Metazoa > Chordata > Actinopteri > Cypriniformes > Gobionidae > Pseudorasbora > Pseudorasbora parva. The sequence continues at coordinate 27,579,709 of NC_090196.1, read as the reverse complement.
TGTTACACAACTGAATTATAATATTGCACTAGCTAGTTGACTAAATTTTAGCTATAGCACTAGCACACATTAACATCTTAAATGCTCCAGCACATGCTCCACTCTTCTCCACAATGGTAACCCACAATCATTGAAATTCTTCTAATAATTCCAACATAATTGAATAAACTCTATTAAACACAATCAAGTCTCCCCCTTTCTCATTTTGCTCGAAAATACATTTAAAAAAAAAACACTTTTACATAAAATAACATTTACTCGCTCTTGATTTAGCCATATGCAAATCATGCTGGGAACTAACAAGCCCCACCTAGTTTCAGTTAATGCAACACATTCATGTAACACAACATAAACAGATTAAGTTTGACTTCAATTTGATTTATATTTAAATGGATTTGAACAATTGCAATTGTTGCTTTAGCTCATTTTAATTATGCAATTTGAACAAGCAGTAAAAAAAAAAATTCAGTATACTTTTCATTTTTGTGTGATTTCAGAAATTTTTCAGTACTTTACAGTCTCAAATATCAGTAATGTAGAGTTGTAGTACTGTAAAATGTCAGTATTATTGTTTTATGATTTCAATTTTGTAGTGTTTCCCTTTACATACTCTTTAGCACAGTAAAATTTCTCTATTATAGAGTTTTGTGGTATGATTTCAGTACTGTAGCATTTTAATAATGTACTATTTCAGTACTTTGCACAATACTGTAAACTGTCATTGCTATAAAGTTTTACCAATATTAAAATGTCAAGTATTATAGCTTTGTTGTTGTGTGATTTCAAAACTATGGCATTATAATACTGTTATATTTCAGTATTTTATCATCTCAAATGTCAGTATTGTAGAGTTTTAGCACTGTAAAATGTCAGTAGTTTAATTGTTGTATGTTTCAGTACTGTAGTGTTTAATACTGTAATATTACAGTACTTCAATGATACTGTAACTTGTCAGTACTGTAGAGTTTTAGCACTGTAAAAATGTTGGAGTTGTGTGATTTCAGTACTGTACAGTTTTAATGCTGTAATATTTCAGTACTTTACAGTCCCAATGCAGTATGTTTTTGCACTGTAGGTTTCATTGAAGTACTTTTAATACTTAATGCTGTAAAATAGTGCAGCAGAGTTTAATAATGTATTACTTCAGTGTTGTGGCTTTTTTGCTGTAGGGTTTCATTATTGTAAGGTTTGAATGCAGAGCACATTCCTTAGAGAACTGCTGCCTCTGATATTTGGGTGAAAATGTGTTTTATGAACTGCAAAATCTGAATTTTATGCTTGTACGTAGGCAGTCAGTGAGTACTGATTATGTAAACCCTAACAATGACCTCATGACCTTCAGTCAGAGGTTACAGGGATTGTGTTCTGTCAGAATTTCCTGAAACGATTCACTGTACTGACAAGGCCTAGAGTTTGACAGCATGTGTTGTAAGACTGAGAAATAAGTGCTTTTGAGACTTAATGTGCAAGAGTGTATGATTTCTTTTGTTCAGATCATTTTAATCATTGAAAGGTCTGGAGGCAGGATTTAAAATGGATTCTCTGGACACAAAACTCTCCATATTATGTTCCGTAACCTGACTGCTGCCCTCAGAGACAGAGAAAAGCAGGTCACTCCAAAACTAGTTCAGGGGTTTTTCCATTCACTGATACCTTGATGAAACATATTTATACAGTTTGTTCCTCTTTCCTGTTCATTTTACAAAATAGTATATTGTCTGTGCTTTTAATTGGCTAATGTGAATTTATCGAAGTTAATATTTCAGATGATTTTAGTCACTGCTTTCTTTAGAATATTATAATATAATGTATTATCAAATGGTAGCTGTGAATATTAAAGTGTTAGTTCACCCAAAAATGAAAATTCTTTCAATAATTACTTATCCTGATGTCGTTCTACACCCGTAAGACCTCCGTTCCTCTTTAGAAATCGTGTTTGACGGTCTGATCACTGTGGTTGGGGGTGTGGTAACTGTGTTAGGTGGTGTGGTCACTGTGTTTTGGGGAGTGATCATTGTGTTTGTGGGAGTGGTCATTGTGTTTGTGGGAGTGGTCATTGTGTTTGGGGGAGTGGCCATTGTGTTTGGGGGAGTGGTCATTGTGTTTGTGGAGTGGCCACTGTTGGGGGAGTGTTCTTTGTGTTTGTGGAGTGGTCATTGTGTTTGGGGGAGTGGTCATTGTGTTTGGGGGAGTGGTCATTGTGTTTGTGGAGTGGCCACTGTTGGGGGTGTGGTCATTGTGTTTGGGGGAGTGGTCATTGTGTTTGGGGGAGTGGTCATTGTGTTTGTGGAGTGGCCACTGTTGGGGGAGTGTTCTTTGTGTTTGTGGAGTGGCCATTGTTGGGGGTGTGGTCATTGTGTTTGGGGGAGTGGTCATTGTGTTTCGGGGTGTGGTCATTGTGTTTGGGGGTGTGGTCATTGTGTTTGGGGGAGTGGTCATTGTGTTTGTGGAGTGGCCACTGTTGGGGGAGTGTTCTTTGTGCTTGTGGAGTGGCCACTGTTGGGGGTGTGGTCATTGTGTTTGGGGGAGTGGTCATTGTGTTTTTGGAGTGGCCACTGTTGGGGGTGTGGTCATTGTGTTTGGGGGAGTGGTCATTGTGTTTGGGGGAGTGGTCATTGTGTTTGTGGAGTGGCCACTGTTGGGGGAGTGTTCTTTGTGTTTGTGGAGTGGCCATTGTTGGGGGTGTGGTCATTGTGTTTGGGGGAGTGGTCATTGTGTTTCGGGGTGTGGTCATTGTGTTTGGGGGTGTGGTCATTGTGTTTGGGGGAGTGGTCATTGTGTTTGTGGAGTGGCCACTGTTGGGGGAGTGTTCTTTGTGCTTGTGGAGTGGCCACTGTTGGGGGTGTGGTCATTGTGTTTGGGGGAGTGGTCATTGTGTTTTTGGAGTGGCCACTGTTGGGGGTGTGGTCATTGTGTTTGTGGAGTGGCCACTGTTGGGGGTGTGGTCATTGTGTTTGGGGGAGTGGTCATTGTGTTTGTGGAGTGGCCACTGTTGGGGGAGTGTTCATTGTGTTTGGGGGAGTGGTCATTGTTTTTGAGGGTGTGGTCACTGTGTTTGGGGGAGTGGTCATTGTGTTTGAGGGTGTGGTCACTGTGTTTGGGGAATGGTCATTGTGTTTGGGGGAGTGGTCATTGTATTCGAGGGTGTGGTCATTGTGTTTGAGGTGTGGTTTATGTGTTTGGGGAGTGGTCATTGTGTTTGGGGGAGTGGTCATTGTATTTGAGGGTGTGGTCACTGTGTTTGGGGGAGTGATCAGTGTTTGGGGAAGTGGTCACTGTGTTTGGCGGTGTGGCCATTAGTTATTTCACCCACATATAATTATAGGCTTTGGCAAGGAATGGGAACTTGTAATTGTGTGTGTGTTGTAATGTCTATAAATAGTTCTTGGTTGTTTTCAAGGGTTATAGCTGTGTATACAGTTCTGTTTACAGTGCTATTTTGTGTTTAATTATGTTTCAGAAATGTGAAATATGTTGTAGTCTAAATCTATTGAGAATAGACAAAAAAAATCTTTTTTTTAAAGTAAAGTGGACATAAGATGAGGTTTGATTTCCTCACTTCACTCATATAATATAAAATAATATAATATTATATAATACAATATTATATTATATTATATAGTTCAAAAATGTGTATTTACCTTCAAATAAAATCAGAAATCAATTTTTCTCAAGTGTAGGCTCTGGCTTTCTCTAGCCATGAACCGATGATCGTAAAATTAGATGCTAGTAATCCTGATAGCCCTTGACTCGGTGTGTGTGTGTGTGATCTAAGTCAGTGTGGGTAGATAGATATGATTGTTACCAGCATAGCAAGAGAATACAGAACAAGAAAATGAGATTTTGTTGGTTCCAGATGAGATGAGTGCTGTGCTGGAAACATCTTTTAAAGTAGCTATTGCTGTCTCTGCACTGCAGCCTGCGGCTGGGAAATGCCATCAGTAATACAAAGAGAAATATCTCAACATAGTGTATTGTGTGTGAGCCCAGCTAAAGTGAGCCAAGCCATTTCTCTCCGCTCCACTCCCCTCCCTCGCCTCCTCGATCTGACAAGCTCAAATCTGATTGGCTGCTTTACGCAAGTTTATGTAGTACTCCTGAAAACGAAGTTGATAAAACTGCTGAGGAAGACCTTTGCTTTTCATATTTGCAAGGTTAGTGCCATCAAATCTTCAAAGTAACCAGAATTTAGTTTGAGATGCCTAGTGGCCAGTAAACTAGTTCACATGAATAACTGTACATCGCGCTTTGTGTTCTAAATTACATTTAGTATTTATTAATGTTGGATGGACAGTAATTCTACAGTCTACAAATTGTTATTTTGTGTGAGTTTTATGCATAACAGTTTCTAAACAAAAACAAAAACTGTGAATTATTATTTGTAAATATACATTTTCACTATTTAAACATTACCACCAGCATATTAATATTTAATAGTGCTGTCAAATTTATTAATTACACCCAAAATAAAAGTTTGTGTTTACATAATATATGTGTGTACGGTGTATATAATGATGTATACAGTATAAATAGTATAAAAACACATGCATATATTTTAAGAAAAACATATATTTAATATTGTGTATTTATACTGTAAATACATAATAATTATACACCGTACACACACACGTATTATGTTAACACAAACTTTTATTTTGGATGTGATAATTATTTTATTATTCAAAAATGATCAGCATATAAATACTGCAATGTCATTATGTTAATTATTATTATTTTTATTTTTTTACTATTATTTTACTATTTAAACATTACCAGCATACCAACACCACTGTGTTATTATATTATGTATTGTTATTATTATTTAATTCTATTTTATTATTTAAACATTACCAGCATAACAATATACCGAGTCATTATATTATTACTTTCTGTTATTAATGGTATTTTTTTATTATTATTATTTTATTTTTGAAACATATTTTTCCAACAACTGCATAGTGACTATTTAAGAGTAGCGTTGAGTATAACAAACTGTTACTTGGTTTCGTAACATGTTGGTCAGATGGTCGGTCAGATGGATGAATCTTGGCCAGAATAGTTTATGCTGCTAGTCAAAAGTCTGGCTATGTGAGACCAGGCCAACATAAGACAATGTGGACAATAATCAAAAGTCTGTGTTTTTTGTCGGCAGAAGCCATTAGTTTCTCTACTAGAGAGTATTGTGTTGGATTCCGTGCGTCATTTTGACCTTTGTAGCCCTGGAAAGAGGCGAGGCGGAGATGGAGAGAGCAAAAGAGCAGGATTATTCTGAAACTGAAAGCCGTTCTGCGTGCAGACAGAGTTTGTGTCACACTGGACTTGTAGATCATATCAAGTGTCGCTCATACGTCAGATTAGGCCTAATATGCGTCTGCCCTCATCACGACGTCCTGTGCCTTACAAACTATTCAGATTTGTCATGCTGTTCCAACATTAACTGCGAAATAAATCATGCGGTTTGGAAGATGCCATTCTGATGTTTGTTTTCTCCAGCTGACGGCTCTATCCCTGTCCGTCTCATTTTCCCCAGTCACAAAGAATCAGCTGGGGACAGCCAACACAGACATCGAGCACCAAATGAGAGTCGAAATAGGCTTTGGCGAGTAAATAAAACATAAAACACAAGTTTTACATGCGTTAAGTTGAAGTTTAAGAATATAGCTCAACTCTCTTTCTGAGTGCTGCGAATGTTTCAAATGAGAGACCGAAACCCTGTACTAGAGAAACCTGTCGCGACTCATTTGTCTTCTAGCCGCTTTTATATCAGTGTAAAATGTACCTTAAGAAATGTATCTAGGATTCCTAAACTCCTAAAAGATGAAGAAAGGTTCTTCTAAATAGAACCTGTCAGGTGCTTTATATAGAAGGTTTGCATTATGGGATCACTTTATGAATTCAGTTTTAATTCATTTCATTTCATTCTTTGTTTTTAATTTTGATTGAATTAATTAAACAGCTCGTAGACATATTCTATCACTAGAAAATAAAACATGAAATTTCCCATTAAACAAAGTATTATGCAAACATTTAAGACATCTCTCCTTATATAGGGAGTGTCATGTTTTCATTTCATACAATAAAGCAACCAAAATGGAAATATTGTCAACAGACATCATGATTGGCTGCCTTTAAATGACATCATTTGACAAATGATTTAGATTAAGGATGTGGAAAGGACAATTTGTAATTTATATATCTTTATATATATCAGTCTTCAGTGTCTTCAGTGCCACATGATCCTTCAGAAATCATTATAATACACTAATATATATATATATATATATATATATATATATGATTTGCGTTGCATTAACTGCAGGGCTTGTTATAGTTCCCCGCAAATTTGAATTTAATTTAAATGATTGTGGGTTACCATTGTGGAGAAGAGTGGAGCATGTGCTTAGGATGTGGACTAAAACAATTAATGTCATAATGGCTTTGCTGGAGGAGCTTTTAATGCTTAGCATCTAAGATGCTAATGTATGCTATTGCTAGCTAAACTTGAGTCAACTAGCTAGTGCAGTATTATAATTTAGTTATGTAACATTCAATAATATGAATTTGAATGCCAGAATCATGTTGTAGAGCCATATACAATTCACTTTGAGACTACTTAATTGAGTGACTTAAAATGCATTGATTCCATGATGTTGAAGTTACATGAAGAAAGTATGTTTGTTTAACGCTATTGATTCATTTGGGACCGATGTACACAATTAAATGTAAATCCAAATCACTTTTTTTCAGTGTATGCTGATGTGGAAGTATCACAGGTCATAAAAGAATATTAAGCAGCATGACTATTTCCAAAATTGATAATAAATCAGCGTATTAGAATGGTTTGACAATAAAAACTGGAGTAATAAGGGCCAATGAAAATTCAGCTTTGCTTAAATTATATTTTAAAGTACATTAAAATACATCGCCATTATTCTAAATTTGTAATAATGTAATAATATTTTACAATATTATTATTATTATTATTATTATTATCAAATAATTGCAGGCTTTATGAGTGTAATTTTTAAACAATAAAAATAGTAATGTTTCATTTGGTCGGTATATAATTTTAATCACCGCTAAACAAATATTTATTTATTCAGAAATAGTGATGGGAAGTCTGGACTTTCCACAAACTGGTTCTTTCAGACCAATCTGTTTACATAATTACACAATGATGCTGCATATACGCAATTCTATTATTAAAGCACACAATAATGACTTGAAACGCTGATGTTTTACATGTCTAAAGCATATATAGTGAATAAACTAAGTCTTAATCAACTCGCTCTTTTACATAAACCATGAGAAACCATGAAAAAACGAACATTATTTTCGTCCCTCATTCTGTTTCCTCAGTTCAGCGTACTGGTGACTCGAGAACTGTTATAACCATTAACCGACTCTTGACTCGAGAGAGAACTGCTATGTAGTGCTGTTGACTCGAGAACTGCTATCAGATCACTGTTCCAATACCTTTTATTGGGATGCTTCATGCTTCTCAGCAAAAGACATCAGACACATACATTTGCCCTTGGCACACAGTTCACTGAAGAAAAAAAGCGTGTGGGATTTACATGATTTCATTGTGTACATCAGTCCCACATGAATCAATTAAGTTAAACAAACATACTTTCTTTATGTTACTTCAACATGGAATGAATGCATTTTAAGTCACTCAATTAAGTAGTCTCAAAGGGAATTGGCTCTGTGACATGATTCATGCATTCACTTTCATATATTCACTAATTCACTTCAATTTCAAATTCATGTTCCTTCCTTAGCTTGCTCAAAAATACATAAAATAACTCTTATACCTATAAAATAACAACATTTACTCTCTCTTGATTAAGCCATGCAAAGCATGCTGGGAACTAACAAGCCAGCCCAAAGCAACACAAAACAATCATGTAATCTCAACACAAACGGATTAAGTAAACTTCAATTTGACTTATTTAAGTGGATTGAACACAATCAAATTAAGTTAGGACAAAATGCATAGCATTTGTGTTACTTAAGCTTATTTTAACTAAGTAAATTGAATAAGCAGTCAAAAAAATGTTAGTGTTATGCATGTAGGACATGCCAGAAAGACTGTTCTCAGTTCAGTTTACAGTTGGACTAACTGGAGCAGTGAATGAAATGGCAAAAACCGGCATGATAGGATCGTATACTCCTAGATATTGTCTCATTTGGAGATGAAGGGACTGTCAGACAAGGATTGAGTAATTTATAGATCTGTACTGACTTGACCCACAAACTGTTTCAGCCAGTTCAGCCAGTTCATTAAAAAGAACCAGTTCAAAAAAACGATTAATTTGCAAACTGGACATTTCAGATCCTGGACACATCTCTCAACCTCTTAAATGATTCAGTTTCACCATCATACGACAGGAAGTTCACTTTGAGAGGCTTGTTAGCTGTGACACACACATTTTAAAGTGTTAAGTGACTCCAATCCTGTAGGTTTAGTCTCTGCATACCCGTGGCGTCTGCAGAAATCTCTCATAACTCATCTGTTAATGCAGCCCAGTCGGAATAAGACCATCGATCCAGGCATACGTCTGTCTGGAAAATCTCCTGAACGCAGCTTTAATCTGATTTATCACGCCGAGAGGAGCTGAAAATCCTGGGCCGCCCATTTACCGAATGCAGTTATGGGTGCGTGTGATGTGCACTGACCCCTATGAATTTAAACAGACAGCTGTTATGTCATGGGAGGCCGTTTGTTTATGCTGCTCACAGCTATTGTGTTCAAACAGCTTCTTCAGGCAGATGCTTAAGGTGCCCGGAAAATGGTTTTTTAGGCAACAGCAGTCTGAGTGAGAGCAATAGTGCCCCCATGACCTCATGTGCGGTACTACAGTCAACAACAGCAAAAGAATGATTATTCTGAACATTTACTTATAAAAAAAAGGGTTGGCACCTTGGTACAAAGAGGGTTTCAGAAGACAATGCCATAGTACTTTAATATTCATCACATAAAAATATGAATTAACTCATTCCTTGAGAAGATTTTCCCATTTTGTGAACTAAGAAAGAAAGTCATACAGGTTTAAGAAGGGTGATGACCAAATTTTCATTTTGGGGAGAACTGTAGACGGATTGCGGTTAAAGTATGTTGGTTTCTGCTGACTACAGAACTGTAGACCAATACATTATTTTGAGTGTTTTTTTTTTTTTTTTTTTTTTTTTTTTTTGTGCTATTTGAGCAAATGGGAACGCAAAAAATAGAAAGGCTATTTCATGTATCGGTACTCTCTCATTCCCCGCATTTGCCATGGGAACAAATACCCTCCAAATACATTGCACACAGAGAAACGGGGTGTCAAAATGTTTTACCACAAAAACTTTCATAGTTGCCCAGTTCCTTAAGGTACATATTTGTACTCTGAGGTACTAATTTTAAAAGGTAAAAGGTTACAAGGTGTCCTTTTAAGGGTGCCCCAGTTGTTAACGTTAACGTTACTCTGTGTAGCTACTTCCGGCCCATTACTAAAAAAGAAACTGTAGTAACTGGATGTTATTGTTGAATTAAAATGTCAAAAGGTTCGTAATACCCATTATATAGTACATTCAGTATCGATGTATTCACAGTATAACTTGATATGTTGGCGGGAAATGTAAAAAACTGCCGTGAGGAAGATCCATTTCTTTCAGTATTTGCGTAAGAATCTCTCTCACCCGCGCGCTTCGCTGCAGTTTATTTGTTCAGAGACATTTCGGAGACTTGCGTTTATGTGTGTGTGCGTGTGCGCGCGCGCGCTCTTGTGTGTGAGGTGCTCTCATTCGGCGCTGGGTGAGTCCAGACTGCAGACCGAATCACTGCTGTGATTTTAATAGGACAGACGGAGGGTATCAGAATATCTGTGCGACTCCTAGAGCTCATCGATCTGCTGAGGAATGAAGAAGATGATGGAGATGAAGATGATGTCTGTGATCCAAAGCTAGTTTATTTGTACGTGCCTATGAGGGATCCTCTGTGATCATATGAAGGGTTTATCATAGACGGATATAAGCACTTTCAGCGGGCTTTTTCTGGACGGATCGTCGCGTTTTATAAGATGAACATGTCCGCGTATGTGTTATTGCAGCGATACATGATGCTGTAAGTTCACAACGCTTCAGATTTAAGTGTGTGCGCGCGCCTGCGCGAGCGTGTGTGTGTGTGTGTGCGCGCGCGCGGGCGATAGGCAAAATGTGATTATGTATCTTACATGTTTAATTATATATTTAGTAATAAGTATTATACATCTTATGCTCTTATATTTCGTGTGTGTGTGTGAGAGAGAGAGAGAGAGAGAGAGAGAGAGAGAGAGAGAGAGAGAGAAATATATTTAATATTCTATAACCTGATTTATAATATGCACCCTTAAATAAAGGTTCCAATATGGGGATTTTCAATATAGCCTAATGTAATTTGTGTTTCCCCAACGAACCATTTAATGACTAGAAAAAACCATTAGTGTGAACATTTAAAGCTGAAGAACCACTGTGAAGAACCTTGTGCGGTTCTTTATGGTAGCTACAATATGTCAATAAAGAACCTTTATTTTTAGAAGTGTAGGTTCTAGTGTAGACTTTTATTTAAGCCATCTATAGGCTATCAATACATAAAATATGAGTTGTTGATATAACATTTTGGTTAAGAGGTAGGCTAATTATCTCAGTCATGTGAATTTGTATTTGGCAGTATGAAGTATTTGACATATGAGGGTGAGAAACAATTTTTTAAATGTATGTAGCCTAGTCTGTACCCTTGATTATAGGGTGCAAATGTTGATACTATTGGAAATCCATGCAGAAAGGTTTTAGAATGGTTGGGAAATGGAGAAGAATCATATAAAAGCCTGTTTGGAGTACTCTAGAATGAGCAGCTGTCTTTAATAAGTACTGTGCCATTCAGTGAAGTTGATTTCTGAATTGATATGATTTGGAAGTGAGGATTTGATGGCAGGTGCTGTGGTATCTCTGTCCACACAGAATATTAAATCAGTCTGGGCAATTTAAACCCAGCTGGCTCGAACTATATTGGTGTGTGTGTGTGTGTGTGTGTGTGTTGTGTGTGTGTTGTGTGTGTGTGTGTGTGTGTGTGTGTGTGTGTGTGTGTGTGTGTGTGTGTGTGTGTGTGTGTGTGTGTGTGTGTGTGTAGGTTATCCGTTATGTCTACTGCTGTTGGATTAGTCCTTCATATAAATCTCACAGGAGCTGAAAGATTTCCCACAGAAATACTGGTCCAAATATCACTTCCTCGGTGCGAGCTATGATTTCAGGGGCCTTGTGAATAGACATTGCGTACACATAAAACTTGGAACGCAGAGTGCATTCGCCATTTGTTACGCCCACCTGGGCATTTGTAAAAAGCAAGGCTTGACATAACAATGTGCTCACCATCATGTAAACGTTTGACTCTGTGCATTTACTCTCTCCAGTGACGAAAAAAATAATGTGCGTTTCATTGTGATCGCTGGTTTTACAAATGTAATCAGTGTGATCGACGGCACTCGTGGTGCAATAAAGGCACCGGCGGAGAATCAATTCGCTTTGTGTCAACGGAAATGCACCTTCATTACTCCAGTGTGCAAATAATATGATGTGCAAATAGGTACGACCGGTGTCTTTGTGTCAGGGCCTGGATGAATCTCTGATTCGTAGGGCTTATTTGATGGTAGATGCTTTCTGGCTTTAAACTCAAGCTGTGTGATTGGGCCTCCTGATGACCACGTTTGCAGCACCGTGTGATGTTATTTCATCTGTATAGCCAACAAGGTGACCGTGTGTTATTTTTCTATTCCCCCAACTCCCAGGATACCCAGCATCTGACTGCAATCACCAATCCTCAGAGAGAAAGGGGTCATTTACATGTAATACTTTACCAGTAAATGTAAATTCTGTCGTTGTTTACTCGCCCCAATGTCGTTCTAAACCCATACAGCTTGCTTTTGTGGGTCACTAAAGGTGGAGGACAAAAAAACGAAGCTTTCGAGCTTTATAAAAAGGTTCCATATGATTTGTGTGCTATACCAAACGGGGGTGTTCGCTGTTATTTCATCAAATAAGCATTTTCAGTGAACAGTTCTTATACTTCACCGCTGGCAAAATGGGCTTTCAGTAAAACTTGGCTGCCTGTACAGTAGAAAGGGGCGACAGTGGCTCAGTGGTTTATGTCGGTTGTCTATAAACCAGAAGGTTGGTGGTTCAATCCCTGGTTCCACCTGACAGAGTGTAGAGGAGAGATGTCCATGAGCAAGACACCTAACCCCAGCTGAGCTGCGTGGGGCCCTGCATGGCTGACACCATGCAATGAAATGAGTTAATGAATGAGTTAAAGGGTTAGTTCACCCAAAAATGAAAATGATTTCATTAATTACTCACTCTCATGTCGTTGGACACCCGTAACACCTTCGTTCATCTTCGGAACACAAATGAAGATATTTTTGTTGAAAGCTGATGGCTGAGAAAGGCTTCAGAAAGGCCTCCATTGGCATTCAGTACATTTCCACTGACCCACTCACAAGACCCATAAAGGCACTAAAGACGTCATTACAAAGTCCATCTCACTACAGTGGCTGTACAATAATTCTACGAAGCGACCAGAATAGTTTTTGTGCGCAAAAAAATCGAAATAATGACTTTATCCGCCAAGTTATTGTCTTCTGTGTAGGTCTCTGACGTGAACTCACCTGGAACGCTCCTCCTCTTCCGGGTCATGTATTCGGCAGAGCTGCGTCATATTCTCGCGAATGCGCAGATTTCGCGTCAATAACTTGGTGGATAAAGTCGTTATTTCGATTTTTGTGCATTTTCATTTTTGGGTGAACTAACCCTTTAATGTGAGGCAATATCTAAAGCGGTATGTTTGGTGGCCATCGTTCTGCGCTATATAAATGCTGTCCATTTACAATTTAGAAAGGCGAAAAAACTTAGGTGTGGTCTACTGTGCCTGCATTGAGAAAACAGAGGCTGGGGTCCTTCCTTTCGCCAAATTGGTAGGAAAATTTCATCACCCATAATGCACTGGCACGTTAACATTTAGTCACGTTAGTGTAGACTGTAAAAAAAGGCGGACGACACACCTTCCAGCTTCCGTTGTTGATAAGTAAAGGCACCAATCTCCCAATATGGTGCTGAGTCTGCGCATTAGTGAGCAAGATCTGGAGCCGTGGTATCAAGGCCCCACCCACACTCCCACAGAATCCGTTAGTTAACGCCCGGTCATGCATAGGGGACAAAAATACCGTCATATACTGCAAAACCGATATCATTTAGAAAAATACAGTGACATAAATGTTTGGTCATACCGCCCAGCACTAATTTAAATATGTCAACGCTTATTGATCACTGGTGGGAATATTGTTTCAGAATAAATTATATTTACAAAAAAAAAATATATATATATATATATATATATATATATATAAAATTCCTGACAGGCAATTTTTTGTATTTGGTTGGACAAGTGAATGACAGATTTAGTTGTCCGAAAGACAAGCACATGAAAAGGCGAAATGTCGAGTCCTGAGCATGATAAAAAAAAAAAAAAGTACCTAAAATGGCAGAAACCATCTTTGGAAAAAAAATCTTTGAAGTGTAATTTGATTGTTTAGTATGTCTCATGTCCCATTCAATTATATAGAGACTGAAAACTGCCGTTTTACTGGAGTAGATGGCATTTACATTAAGTACAAATATATTGCCTTGTTTACTCAACATTTGGTTGGGCAAAACAATTATGGAAAACCACAGAACCATTTACAGCGGCAATAGTGTAAGGCACATGGCATCAAGTTTTGATGCAAATCGACCCGAGGTTCAAACCGCCCTTTGCCGACCTTGCTTCACTCCCTTTTTCCTTCACATATCAAATGTAATAAAAATAAGGAAAATATTAGAAAAGTGAAATCAGTTTATCAGTTAGGGGTTGGTAAACAGACATGTGCTGATTTGGAGACGATAAGAGTGAGTGAGTCCAATTTCATTGGTCTTAAAAAGTGGGTGGGTGTTGTGAACACATACAGTGTTCCGATGGCCATGGTTCCATCTAATCCCCCGAAGCGAAATGCTGTCGCATATAGATTATAAGAAAGCTGTTAGAGCAAACATACAGTACAAGTAGATATACAGTACGATACTGTTTTCAGTGATAAAACTACCCCTAATTAGTGTTCTGTTAATAACCCTCTACTGATCTGACTGTCTGTGGGCAGGGATAAAAAAATGTAGAAGTTACCAACATTGTAACGATACAAAATGGGTTGAAAATCCAAAATGAGTTTAAAGGTGTCATGAACTGGTTTTTTTCATATACTGTTGCCTGAGGTCAACAAATGATGTTTTTGTGGTTTTTACATTCAAAAACATCATAACTAATAAGTAATAGGCTATTTTCTACACTGGTTTTGAGGCTCTCTCCAAAACGCTGGGTTTTGATGGGTGTGCTGCACTGGAGAGTTGGAAGTAACGTGCTCGTCTGTGCCCTTCAAATGTCAAGTCAAGAGAGAGTGAACAGTGCAGATAAAGAAAGGAATATTATTTCACTATCTGACTTACGTTTTGGTAGCCCGTCTGGAAAACACACATCCCCGGGACGTTGGGCTTTGCGAGCCCATGCCCAACTGTCTGTCTGTCTGTCTGAGTCCAGCGTGCTAAAGGTATGTTCAGTTAGACACTTACACATAATCAAAACAATCTATAAAAATGCAGTACTATTACATATAAAACATACTTTTTACTTGTGTTGCACCATTCCTGTCAGATCCAATATAGAAGGCAAAGCATTGTGTTTTAATCTCAATGTCTGCAAATCCAGTGTCGACCTGAGACTTGTTTACAAACGATTTCACGTACATTGTCTTCCCCATGTGAGCTGGAACTTCATTAAAAATAAAGTTCAATCACGCATTCCTAATATCCAAAGGAATATTGAATAGGATCCAAAGGAAGCTTATGCAGCGACTGTGTTCTTTCACAACCAGGTATAGCTCAATATCTTGCTATCTTCTTCGCAGGTCCATAAGTCGGTGGGCGGGGCTACTGAATTAGATGTGCTTATTACTCTGTAGAGGCGTGTTTCGTCACGCGATGACGTAAAGATGCGCAAACGATCGCTTTCTGGGCCTGGTGTCTATAAAAGCTTTTCTTTGACTAACAAGGAAGTTTTTAGCTCTGAGACTTACAGGATAATATTATATTACCATGACCTTTTCTATATCAAAAGCTCAAGGGAAAGTTGATTCCTCAATTTATCACCCCTTTAAACAGCAGTGTAAAAAATTATGCAGATGAGTGGGAGGGGCATGTGAAGGGGAGGAGTTTGTGCCTTTAGCCCCGTTGACACCAAAATTACCCAGAACAATTTGTCCCAGGAACTTTTTTCCAGGAACTCGTTTTTCCCTCAGAACTGTTGCTGTCTGCGTTTCCATTCCGGTCTAAAGTACCTGAAGATTAGTCCAGAGACGTAGGACTGCGGACAACTTTCCAGAGCCCACTGAATCTCGTCTTCTGCAAATAAACTAAGTAAATAAGCCAAATTGGTCCATCGTTCATATGTTTAAAACTCTTACTGCACGCACCAGTGATGCGCGGGTTGATCCAAAATGAGCGGGTGTCTGCCGTCACCCGCGGGTACCCACGGTTACGAGTCATCCAAAAATATTTTGGGTCACGGTCGGTCTGGTCGTTTGAAATAATGAAATAAAGATGACGCGGGACAAAATGCCGATTTCCCAACACGTTAAACTGAGCAATGCCATTGTATCATTTTAACAGGCTATACTTTTAAACGCATATAGCACAGTATGTCCAACACGATCACATGGTAATGCGTATCAATAGTACAAGTGTGCAATCTCGTGGAATGTATATGCCAAAATGAGTTTGGATTGCATATGCTACTCAGTTTTTCACGTGCATATGATACGCACTATGTCGTGTACGCTCTTGGGTAGGATGGGGGTGGTGGGGTGGATGGTTTGTGCGTATAATACGTCATAAAGTGCGTATCATATGCACGGGAAAAAACGTGTGCATAAAACTCATTTTGACATATACATTCCAGGGTGGGATTTTTGTTGGGAAAGTCGGGGGAGAAACGCACACTTCAATCAGACTGGATTAACACATTCAGCATCTGTTAAGAAAACGAAACGAAATAAATGAATAAATCAAGCCTTTGTTACATAGCATTAGGCTATATCATACAGCATCCAGAAAAAGAACAGTTTGCGACTTTCGCACTTTTCCCAAAGTGGGCTTTCTCTCAGTTGACCTGCTGATGAATTCTCCAAGCAGGGTCGAAACATAAACATCTCGTAACATCATCAATAATATGCATCTAGACAACTGAAATGGACAATAATGGGCCGCCTCAAGAACTGCCTGCTCTCGCCACCACACCTCTAAGCGCACGTCAGGGCCTGAAACATTTCTCCTCCACAGGCTGGATTAATGGAGATTACGCCAGAGAGCATTTACTAATCAAAAATGCGGGTCAGGAAAGATGGTCGGGTACAATATTTTCTTCTCTTTTTTTGCGGCCCGAGTTGCGGGCGGGTTATTTGAAAACGTCGGTCGGGTGCGGGTTGTTTCTACATGGACCCGCGCATCACTGGCACGCACCACAACTGACTTTTAAGTTGACATAAAATGCTGGATGAGCTCAACCAATCAGCATGTTCAGTGCCTAAGTCCCACCCCCGGAAATTCCTGAACTTTGAAAAAGTACTACTTCGCAAGCTGGGCCGTTTTAGGGGGAAATATTTACCCGAAACTTCATTTAAGCCCCGGTTCCTGCGGTCGAAATACATAGAGTACCACCCCAAAGTCCCTGGTTCCTGGGAAAAGTTCCCCTGGTAAAAACGCGGCTATTGTGTCTTCTGGCTGGCTGAATGATTACTTCATGTGTCGCACACACACGCTCATTTACCCCTGGCTCTTTAAAGTCAAATCACTTAGAGTCTCATTGTCAGAGCGAGAGAGAGAAATAGAGCAGCTTACCGTAATCTTTAAATGAAATGCTTTTTGCCCAGGAGAAAAGCCCCTCTGAATAACTATTATTTTATCCATTAGTTTTGCATTAGTTTCCTGAAATTTAAATTGCTGTCTGTTTAGCGAACAGTGAGGGATGGTGCATCCAAATTAAATTATTTTGAAAATCAGGATTTTTGCCCGTGCGTTGTCAAAGGACTCTTCCCTCTCTTCATTGTTAAGTTAGTGATATTCTCCAGCGAATGTTTAATGCTGCAGCCTCATATAACGCTTTAAAAAGACATTACGTCCAGTTCAAGACGTCTCCATAAAGCAACATGAAACTGCATTTATGTATGATACATGAACGCTGGGTTGGTGTTTTTATGATGACTCGGAGGATGTTCTGGAAATGAATTGGCAGTAACGAGCCAGCAGAGCTCATTAGTGTTGCAGGGAGAAGATGCTCTAGGCCTGCTGAGTAAATGTTAATCACAATGGAAGACTCTATGGGAACGACTTGGAAATGTCAGGTAGTCGTGCGGCGGAGCCTGGGTTTGTGGGTGGTGCTCGTGTTGTGGATGTGTGTTTTTTGGTCTGTCTGTGGGCAGTGCCGGTATTTTGACTGGGTGGTAAAACTTAATCAGTGTCATATAGGCAAAAAATCTCAGATGACAAATAGCTGAGAATTAATTTATTAACACAAAACCTACCTAGTCATTTTGATTTTGGGTGTTTTGTTAAAAAATATATGTAATTATATTTATTTTAATTAATAAATAATATACAATAAAATAATAATATAAATAAAATGCAGTATTATTATTATTATTATTTAGAATATGAGTCTGAAACTGCTCCATTGGGCTGTGATTATGGTGTGCGTTTCAACCGAACCAGGAAAGACCTCAATTGGATAGACCAACAACCAATCAGAGCAACGGAGCGACGCGTAACGTTATTTACCAAATGTCAACAGAGCTCAACTGCACTGTGTTGCCAAGTCTGCGGTTTCCTCGCGGGTTGTTTTCTATGTTCGCGGGTTGAAGCGACTATAATGTGATATATAGACCCAGGAATGCGAAGTTTAGCAGGCAACCTTGCCAAAATAACACATTTTACCCCCCGAACGCCATTTTTTCCGGAGAATCCTCCCGAAAAGCTATTGTTTTGGGCTATAAGTTGGTGGGTTTTTTGTGAAAACGTGGCAACCCTGTCTCCACGTGCACTGGAGTAAACAATCTTTGCGGTGTTGTAGAAGAAAAATATTTAAAGTGGGGGTGAAATGCTGTTTCATGCATACTGAGCTTTTTACACTGTTAAAGACTTGGATTCCCATCCTAAACATAGAAAAAGTTTCAAAAACTAATGTTGGACGTTTGATAGAGTATTTCTGTGTCAAAAATACTCCTTCCGGTTTCACACAAGTTTCGGAGAGTTTTTTTCGAGTATGGGTCTACTTGACGTTAATAGATCGGAAGGTCCTTGTATGGGCCGTACGGGCTCTTCTCCCGGTAGCGTGCGCGCGCGCGTCACTAGCGCGAGAGAGGAAATGCACGCTGTAAACAGTAAACTGCTCTCAGCTGCAGATCCAGTCGTCCGTGAACACTATTGTCGGTTATAGTCCGCGCCGCGCTCCACTTCATTCCTCCACTTTGACATTAAGCGACTTCAACGCTTCAGCACAGCATTCCGGGAAGGCAGCGCTGCATTTGAACCGATTTGAACGCAGAAATGCTTCAGTCGCATCGCAAAGTGGATCTCCACACTCCAAGAAGTGTGTTTTTGACGGAGCCGTCCCAGCAATAAAGGTTCGGTCCTGCTTTGGAAGCAGCCGGTAAGTAAAACTGCTTCAAATGTCTGTGCTGTGCTTATCGTCGCGTATGTAAACATCAATAAACGTCACGATCGCGTGCTTCGTCGTTCAAATGCACTAACGGACTTCATTGCTGTTCTATGTAACTTATAACGTTACACTACTCTGACGAGCAAAACCGTTTTGCTTGCTACTAAGGTTTGGTCGCATACAATAGTCCATAAACCGAATCATGTCATGTTGACAGGCCTCTAAATACAGTACATACCACAGAGACGGACGTCCTGCTGTTGCTGTTTCTATTTCAGCCTCCGAATTAGATTCTGGATCATATCTATTAGCTGAGATGGCGAAGGGTTTCTCCACGCTTGAGGACGTCACCGCTTTGCGCATATGTCATTCTTTAGCTCCGCCCACACGATACGCCTCCAGGCGCTCGTTTTTTTCCAGAAAGACTCGGTACAGCCCATATTTCTTTTACAAATATAATAAAACGAAAGACTTTTCGGAGATATGAAGGATGCAATACTACTCTATAGGTACTCAAGATTGACATGAGATTGACTGAAAGTGTTTCACCCCCCCTTTAAGGATTCAAAGAGCATACTTACCAACAAGATCATCATTTCAGAAAGAAATAGTGAAGGTGAATTGCATATACGGACAAGTAGTGTTGTCAAAAGCATCGACCTTGATACTAAATCGATACTGAAATGTTAAAAATGTGACGCTTCGAGCGCTGTTGAGCTGGAATCGTAAACACCTCTGACTGGTCATTGTGCTCACACGCTCGTCGGATGTGCCTGTGATTGGCTACAATGATCAACGCACGGCAGCGGTTTGAAAGAACACGGAAGTGTTTGAAAGTGTTTTGAAAGCGGAGCATTTGAAAGCACAAGTCGGCGTAAACCAGCGGACCGGTTGGCTGATAGACGCCTGCATTCAAACGCTCTGTGTGTGTATCTGTGCAAGTGCTCTGTGAAAAGTGTCATTGATTTATATTTCCAACATGTTTGTGAAGCGCTGATCGTAGTAGCCAATCACAGGTGGGTGGATGGATGGATGGATGGATGGATGGATGGATGGATGGATGGATGGATGGATGGATGGATGGATGGATGGATGGATGGATGGATGGATGGATAGATAGATAGATAGATAGATAGATAGATAGATTGATAGATAGATAGATAGATAGATAGATAGATAGATAGATAGATAGATAGATAGATAGATAGATAGATAGATTGATTGATTGATTGATTGATCACTGAAGGCAGTATTATAATGTATTGTTAATGTGGAGCTTCTATTATGTCTGTGGGCGGGGCTTCTGTTGGCATGCAAATCTGAGGTAGAGAGTATAAGCATTTAAATAGTCATAGCCGAGTATTTTTAAGTTTGCATCTCCTTGTGTTGGAGACCAGAGTTCTGTGTGTGTGTGTGTGTGTGTGTGTGTGTGTGTGTGTGTGTGTGTGTGTGTGTGTGTGTGTGCGTGCGTGCGTGCGTGCGTGCGTGCGTGCGTGCGTGCGTGCGTGCGTGCGTGCGTGCGTGCGTGCGTGCGTGCGTGCGTGCGTGCGTGCGTGCGTGCGTGCGTGTGTGTGCGTGTGTGCGTGCGTGTGTGTGTTTAATCAGTATTCTTCTCAGGCCAGTAGATCGATGGAAGCTCAGCAGCTGGTTTTGCTTGCTGAATGAGATGGCAACACCCATCAGGTTTGTGTGTGTGTGTGCGTGTGTGTGCGCGTGTGTGTGTGCATGTACGTGTGTGAGCGTACACTATTGCGTATGTTTGTGTGTGTATCTTCGAGGTGTTTTGTGAGCTGAGTGGTCTGAGTGGTCATAAATTCTTCGGGACAGTCGAGTCGTGCAGTAATGCTGCTTAAAGCTCCGATCAAGGTGTGTTGAAGAGGCTGAGGTAAGCATTCCCAGGCTAACGCTTTGTTTAATTGGATTTGTTTATTCATCAGCAGTCCTGTTGGATTTACTGGGTGAGGTAAGTATGCCGATAGCACCAGCAGTTAGCCCAGATCTGCACGAGAGTATCAGCTCAGATAATTCATGTTTCCAGGAAAATCACAACCTTTACTAAGCCCCGCCTTTAAAACATTACTGACACATCCTGCCATAGTAACTGTTGCCACCTGCCATTTTCTATTGCTCATTACTATTCAAAAGTTTGGGCTCAGTAACAATGAAGGATTTCTGATTATTTTCAATGCATAATAGTTTTGAGGAAACAAAGATACATTTTATTCAGGATTAATTTTTTTATATTTATGAATATTTCTGGTCATATCTTCAGCATTATTTTTAATTAAAATTATTGAATTTTTTGCTTTGTGTTTGATTTCGGTGATGAAATTAAGCTTTGATTTACTGATGAACACTAGTGCATATCGTATTGTATTCTAATGGTGAAAGCGGCCCATTGCATTGATGCACAGTGTACTGTTAACCTATGTAGATGCCTATGAAGTGTGTAAGTGTGTGTTTTGCGGTTCTGTAGAATTGATTTACGTTGTTGATTCTCCTCTCTGAATCATTCAGATCAATCGGCAGCGACTAAAATAGAAAGCGAGCTGGGGTTGGTGTTCTGAAGACAGGAAAAGAGCGATGTAGAGGCGGTGGAGTTGCCGAGGTCATGTGATCTCAGCCGAGGGTTTGTGTTTCAGGAGACGATGAGTGTGCGGCATTCAGCAGACGCCTGGAGACAGAACACGATTCATGAGCTTGAATGAGAGAGACAAAAAACAGTTGGTGAAAACGGAGCTGTGTGTGTGTGTGTGTGTGTGTGTGTGTGTGTGTGTGTGTGTGTGTGTGTGTGTGTGTGTGTGTGTGTGTGTGTGTGTGTGTGTGTGTGTGTGTGTGTGTGTGTGTGTGTGTGTGTGTGTGTGTGATCCATGGAACCCAGTGTTAAAGAGGAAAAAGAAAGGAGGGGGTGTGGTTGTGCTCCATTTCCAGATAGATATAGAGACGATGATACAGCTAACATCACAGACAGGAAGCTTGTTGATGGATGACGTTGTGATATAAAGAGTCTCTCCATATTGGAGCCGAAGCATAGTTCAATTTCCACTACACAAACTCCCTGATGGATTCGCAGGAAGACTATCAGCTCTGTGAACCGCATCCCTGCCGGAACCAACCCGGGTCACACCAGCTTAAAGGAGTATTCTGACTTTGATTGAGCTGTAACGATTCGGAATGGCATTCCGGCACCTTTGACTCCAAAAATACAAATATTGGCAGATTTTTCTGCTGTTTGTCAAACACTGAAGCAGTTTATTTTGCAGGTCTAAGATTATCTACCAAGACAGCCTACCAGGGTGAACACAATAAACGACCAGCTAGAAAGCTGGCTCCCGCTTTGAGCTAGTTTCAGCTAGGATTGTCTAGAGTTCAAGGAATGTCGATCGATGCCGATCAATACCGTTGATGGGCATCGAGGCATTAACATGTTCGGCAGTAGGAGATTCTGATCTAAACGCCTCGCGCTGAATGTGTGATTTCGCACAATTGTGTTGATGTCTCGGACGTCGTTCCCTGTTTTTAGTGATGCAGGACTGACTGTATTTCATCTAATCAAACCCTGAGAGTGAATCAGGCGGTACAGCATGAATTTAAAAGAGCTCTCTAAAATGACACACTGTAATGAGTCCTCTCTGACAAGAAACGTTATTAAGGAAAAGTGCGTGTGTGTGTGTGTGTGTGTGTGTGTGTGTGTGTGTGTGTGTGTGTGTGTGTGTGTGTGTGTGTGTGTGTGTGTGTGTGTGTGTGTGTGTGTGTGTGTGTGTGGATGAAGAGCCTGTGAACAAAACTAAATCAATATCTTTGTATTATCTTTGAGTTTATCTGGGCCATCAATAGAGTAGAATAGAATAGAAATTATCTTTAATGTTACATTACTGGAAACTTTTGGAGTTTCTATGCAGCTATATGCAGCATATGAATGTACTACATTATGCTTTCGATATAATTCAATATACAAGATAAAAAATCATACAATGGGCCTCATTCAAAAGCAAATTTTGTGTATATTTTTAAAACTATTCCTGTTAAAATGACTTTAAGAATGATTCGCACAGAAATGTGGTTTATGAATTGTGTCATATACAATATAGTACAGACAGTTTGTAAGCACTTCTTCAGACTGACAGTTAAAAAGATTATAATCTTGTGGATGAATGACAATCTCTTTAATTTAACAAATCCACTCAACCTTATTCAAAGGGACAGCTCACCCAAAAATGTCATTTGGGCTCACCCTCATGTCATTGCAAACTTCTATGACTTTCTGTCTACTTGCTTGCCTATATTATATTTGCAAATAATTTGTTGGGTGTGTGTGTGTGTGTGTGTGTGTGTATACACTCACCTAAAGGATCCTGTGATAAAGGAAAAACATCCAGTATGCGGCAGTCCTGTGGGTGAAAATGCCTTGTTGATGCTAGAGGTCAGAGGAGAATGGGCCGACTGATTCAAGCTGATAGAAGAGCAACTTTGACTGAAATAACCACTCGTTACAACCGAGGTATGCACCAAAGCATTTGTGAAGCCACAACAGCAGAAGACCCCACCGGGTACCACTCATCTCCACTACAAATAGGAAAAAGAGGCTGCAATTTGTACCAGCTCACCAAAATTGGACAGTTGAAGACTGGAAAAATGTTGCCTGATCTGATGAGTCTCGATTTCTGTTGAGACATTCAGATGGTAGTGTCAGAATTTGGCGTAAACAGAATGAGAACATGGATCCATCATGCCTTGTTACCACTCTGCAGGCTAGTGGTGGTGGTGTAATGGTGTGGGGGATGTTTTCTTGGCACGCTTTAGGCCCCTTAGTGACAGTTGGGCATCGTTTAAATGCCACGGCCTACCTGAGCATTGTTTCTGACCATGTCCATCCCTTTATGACCACCATGTACCCATCCTCTGATGGCTACTTCCAGCAGGATAATGCACCATGTCACAAAGCTCAAATCATTTCAAATTGGTTTCTTGAACATGACAATGAGTTCACTGTACTAAAATGGCCCTCACAGTCACCAGATCTCAACCCAATAGAGCATCTTTGGGATGTGGTGGAATGGGAGCTTCGTGCCCTGGATGTGTATCCCACGAATCTACCTTAAATGCAAGATGCTATCCTATCAATATGGGCCAACATTTCTAAAGAATGCTTTCAGCACCTTGTTGAAACACAGCCACGTAGAATTAAGGCAGTTGTGAAGGCGAAAGGGGGTCAAACACAGTATTAGTATGGTGTTCCTAATAATCCTTTGGGTGAGTGTATGTATATTCATGTATATGTGTATGTATATTTAATAGAGTGAAATGATGAAATTTCAGTTCTAGCACTATATGCACTTTATAAGGCCTGACCTGAGCATACCATCGATCATTAATTTAAACCTTCTATCTGTCTTTTTAACTTGACATTTTAAGTGTTCGTCCTCTAGTTGGGACCATCACTTACAAGCGTGTATGGTTTTAAAATACTTAGCTGAGGAGTTTCTAGACTGAATGACGCCGAAATGACAGTGTTTTATGATTTATGGTCCTGAGTGTTGACTCTGACTCTCTGTGGTATTCTGCTTCCTGGTCAGTTTGAATGAGTCATTGCGGTATGATTAGCTCCCAGTTCCTACATACTCTAAGACGGAAATGGCCTTTCAGATCTTCACCCATACAATTTTACTTGGGTTATAAATGTAGAAGTCCAAACCAAGCTGCTCTTTTCCATATTACGAAGATAGTTCAGTGGCTGTCAAGCTCCAAAATGTGAATGATGACTTAATTTTGTCTTAGACTTACCTTAGCAACCCAAAGTATGTAGACTTAGCTACCATTTATTCTTAAACTTTTGTGAAATGATTTCAATTTGTTGGAGAAAATGTCTTTTTAGAGTCATAAGGAGAGCACCAATAGCTACAGAAACCTCAAATTATATCTGATCAAGTCTGAAATTGTGCTTTGAACCGGTAATAACGCTCTGTGTGCAGGAGGAGGGGGAGGCCAAGAGATGGGATGCACAAATGCATGCTGGGAAATTGATTGTTTGTATTGCATCTGCCAAACAGAGACGTTAAGACTGAGATGAGTGCTGTCAGTCTGATGCATCATGGGCAAATTCACATGCACATAAGCAGCAGGTTTCCCTCTTTAACTCCCGCATACTGAGACCACTTGACCCCCACTGACCCCTCCTATCAGCATTGATGGAGAAAAGAATCAGTAAAATTGTGAAGTTTTATTACAGTTCCAAATAACTGTTTTCTATCTGAATATATTTAATTCCTGTGATTAAAGCTTTATTTTCAGCATAATTCCTCCAGTCTTCAGTGTCACATGATCCTTCAGAAATCATTATAATATGAAAATAAACATTTCTTATTGCTTTCAATTTTGAAATAATATTTGTTATAAATAATAATTAAACAATTATGGATTTTCATGAATATTTAATGAATAAAAAGTTCAAAAGAACAGCGAATATTTTAATATTTTGTAACATTTATAAATATGTGACGCTGGACCACAAAACCAGTCATAAGTTATATCATATATTTGTGTATATTTGTTGCAATAACCAACAATACATTGTATGGGTCAAAATTATCCATTTTTCTTTTATGCCAAAAATCATTAGGACATTAAGATCATGTTCCATGAAGATACTTTGTAAATTTCTTACTGTAAATATATCAAAAATGTATTAGTAGTAACATGCGTTGGTAAGGACTTCATTTGGAGCACTTCAAAGACAATTTTCTCAATATTTCGATTTTTTTATTTATTTTTTTTTTTTTTTTTTGCACTCACCCAGATTTTCAAATAGTTGTATCTCAGCCAAATATTGTCCTATCATAACAAACCACACACCAATGGATATTGGATGTGTGCAATGAATCCCAGCAATCCCAGGAATGAATATTTATTCAGCTTTCATATGATGTATAACTCTCAATCTCAAAAAAATGGACTGGTTTTGTGGTGCAGGGTCACATATATTTAACATCACTTTTGCTCAAGGCAACGCATCCTTGCTAACCATTTCTTTTTAAAGAATGACTGTCCCCACTGACTCTAAATTTTGAATGTTAGTGTATATACAGATATTTTTACAACTTTGTCCTCAAAGTTATAGATACACACCAACTGAAATTGAATGACCTTATAAGACACTAAATGGCTTCTCACACTGCACTTAAAGGGATATTTCAACCAAATATGAACATTTTGTCATCGCTCATGGCTCGTTTCCACTGAGCGGTGCGATACGGTTCAGTAGAGTACGATTCGGGACCTTAAACCCTGTTACAGCTTGCATTTTTACCACCAGCATTATGCTTATGATGCGTTGTGTAGCAATCAACATCATTCTTGCGCGAAAATGAAAGCGAGACAGTAAACAACAATGGACAAAATACAGCAGATCTTGTTCTTGCTTCTCGGCATGCGACTGTTGTCACAAGAAGAGCTTTATTTGAGCCAAGGCTACAAGGAAAAAGCATGCACAAGTGACATTCTCTGTCAACCAACCCCTTTCTACAGTGAGTCTAGCTCCACACTTTTGTACCTGATTACTGTGCTATAGTGATTTTTACTTTTGTCCACCCAAGGACACTAAGTAAGGTAGTGATTGGTACTCATGTCACCATTGACGTTGTGATTTTTGGATCACACGTCACTTGGTTATGAGTACATCAGATGACCACCTTCCCCATTCTTAGTTTGGGACACTAGTCAAGGTCTTTTACCTTGGCTGTATGAGAACACTCCGAACAGGAGGCTGCCCAGTCATTTATAATGAATGTAAAGTGGGGAGAGTTGGTCAGCTGATTTATCTGAAAGATTGGTTAGATTTCTAACTAATTTCTAGCACAAGTAAGACACAATTGTAATAAAATAGATTTTATTAACAAAAGATAAACAGAACAATTAACACAACTACTAGATGAATACAATGAATGATAAAGGAATAAAGTGCATAAGATGCATAAAATACATGCAAGGAAGTTAAGTGTGGCTATAGAAGAGTTACGTTATCTAATGGAAAGATAAACTGTTGTTTCTCTGAAACTAAGGTGAAGAACCTTATTATGCATCAAACAAATAAACGAAAGATTATTTGTTATTAACTAGCATCAGTTATATTAATTCTAATGTAAATTAGAAAATCATATACTGATAATAATCAACAATGCCAAGGTCTCTAGAAAGAGGTTTGGTTAAGTGATATTTACGTTCCATGTGGTTGAGTAAGCAGTCCGATGGTGATGACTTCTTTCACTGGTTTTGCTGGGAGACAGTGCAGTGAAGAAAGGAGCTGGAATCCGTTTAAACAGCCTTGAACACGAAGGTCTGTGGGATGCTGATCTCCTGGGGCACCAAAGGGTCCTAAAATCTGGAACACGCAGATGAGGCCCTGAAGTAGGTGCAGAAGGTCCTTAACCTGGAACACGCAGACGAAGGAACCTTGAAGTGAAGGTTTGCTCTCCTGAGCTTAACCTTGTTGCAAATGTCTCTGTGTGTCCTCTGCCTCTTTGGACCAGACACTCAGAAGTTGGTCAATCCGCTCTGGTCTCTCTAGCAAGGAGACTCTGGACTTGCTGTAGTCATCTCGCTGGAATAAAACTCTGAACTCTGTTGGTTAATGTCTCTTTCCTCTCAAGCTGTAGATTCAGATCCTCGGATCTTGTGTTGTCTCTCTGGTTAAACCAGAGGCTCAGAACTTGGTTGCTCTGTCACAGTCTAATCCTCGCCGGACAGACTCAGTACCTGCTGAACTGTTTGTCTCTTGAGGGAGACTCAAGAGACAACAACAAGGAGTGTCTGTTGAAAGGGTACCTTTATCCTTTTCCGAATAGGAGGAGATTGCAATTTGGCGCTTCTCCAGTCCAGTGTTGCGATTGGCTGCTGGCATCAGAGGGGGCATACAGTGGCCCACCCTTCGTTCCCCTGTGGAACTCATTTCCAAACTGTGCACAGTTAGAAGTCTTTAAAGTTTATCAATGCATTTCTCACTTTCCAAACCACCATCAGAATACCCTTGGCAATATACTAAACAAATAGACGCCAAACATGATGGAAAATTATTGAACTGTTATGTGTTTATTCATTTGTTTATATGAAATGGATGTGTGTAGTTTACATCAGTCTTAAGGTTTCCAAACATAGTTGTGAATGGATTTGGATGGATCATTTTGGTCTTTCTTTGTTTAACCCACTACTGCTGAGGTCCTGAGGAATGTGTATGGCCGTCACAAACCAGGACGTCAGGGATCAGTCTCTGGTGAAGGGCAGAAACTGCATGTGGACCAATGAGAAGTCCTGTCCTGACCAATGAGAAGCCAGGTGTCTGGCTGTTGTCCGAACACCTTTATCTGTTGGCGTTGGACATTCTGTGTCAAAATGCGATCCATCAACTGTTGAGTTACCATACCAACATTCTTTAAAATATCTTCTTTTATGTTCAACAGAAGAAACTCATGCAGGTTTGGAACAATATGAGTGAGTGAATGATGACAAAATTTGTGGTTGAACTATCCCTTTAACCCCACGTTATCATTGCTCTTAACCCTCGCTTTCAACCCTGAGTAAATGAACGTTTCACACTTGTAATTTAGAAGCAAGGTTAGAAGCGCTTTTGTGTCGTTATTCCCGTATTGTCACAGAAACGCTGTGTGTTGTATAAACTGTAGTTTCAGTGTTTGAGGTGAAAAATGTCAAATGGTGGTGCAAAGTGTTAGACTGGGTAAAATGTGACAATTGGAGTAAAGTAGAGGCTGTTTTATGATTACCTCTATAGCCCGAAAAGTCCATTCAATTTTTAAACGTAGTCAGTCGGCAATATATCGTCCAATCACTGACTCTGACACTACAAATATGCAAATAAGGATGTTAACCCTGGGTTTAGGAATGTACAGTGTGAAACGATAGCCTATAAATACCCACAATTAATTGTTGACCCTGGGTAAATTACAAGCAGTGTAAAATGTGAATTAAGGTAACCCAGGATTCCGGGGTTTAGAAAGAACAGGGTTAACTATGCCTTAAATTGATGAATACTGTTGTATAATACATAATACGCACCATTCTATAGTGTCTGTGTGTGTATTTGTGTCTTAGTTCATTCCATCTCATGACTCATTCACTGTTCCCCAACACGTCTCCCTTTTTATTTATTCAGAGAAGAAAATGAGTGTGAGAGAAATTTATATAGCTAAAAGGGAAGGAGCGCATATGTTTTCACAGACAGGTGTTACTTAAATGCGGGAACTAGAATGAGGTGACCGCCGTTGTCCTTTTACTCTGCTTCTGTTTTTCAGAATCTACTTCAATAGATGTCATTCTTATGCGTTACGCAACTTCTGTACATAACCTGTGAAAGTCGACTGAGTCATTTTCTGTCCCTGCTGTCAGTTTGTTCCCTGCTGGAAAATCCAGGAAGATGTTTTGGAACATGCTAACTAGTAATTAGCTTGTCCAGCTACATAGTAGCTAGTCGGCCAGCTAATGACTGAGATAGATCCTTCAAAACAAAGATAGCTCATTAAGTTGTTCAAATTAGCTTGACACATTCACCCAGGGTAAAGCATTGTAGACCAAGCATTGTAGGTAAAAATGCACTATTTAACCCAGTATTTGTGTGTGTTATACAGTGCCGCCGCTCCCACCATGCGCATCACGCGCTGATGTCGCCAAGTACTGAGGGGGGCACCACGATAAATTTCTGTCAGCACCCCTACTTGTATCTGCTGCTTCTTTCCCTGTGTTTGATCTGTACTCTTTCAGAAGATGTGTAATAGAAAGCCTTAAAAGCATTGTCTCACAAATGATGGACATTTTCGTCAGTGGCTGAGAAAGACTTAACTTGCACTAAATACAGTAACGTATAGTCAATAACTAAATTAAATTAGTTATTGACTATTAAATTAGTTATTATTGTATTTATCTGATAGTTTTATTAAATTAATTGCTGAAATGCCCATGAAGTCTCGGAGCATGCAATGGAGATGAAGTTCAAATGTCGACTAGATTCAATGAAAATGAAAAGCTTCTTCCATACGTTGACAACTTGTGCTGCTAGAATATGTGTAGTGATGTTGCCACTCTGGATCGATTACTTGTATGTCGCCTGGCTGCCAGTTTCTGAAGGGGTACTTCAGCGCTGGGAAGATGCATGTGTATTTAAACTGGGTCATTAATGAATGTGAAATGTGAAAATGTTTTTTAATTTGTTGACTTCTAGACTGAGAAAAGACTAAATGTATTTTTGTCTCATGTGGATGAAAGACAACCAGAATGCACTTGCTTTGCTGCCCGACGAGGCCAATACCAAAGCCACGGCTACTGGTTATCACTTGCCCACCTTGACACGGCCCTACCGTTGTTTTGATTTTCATAGTAATAAAATGTTTTCGTTCAGTTAAAGAACAGACACTACAATTAAAAACTGAACGTGTCTGTTCAATAAAGTGTCAATTACCCGAATGAAAGTCACGGCACAAACGCAGCAGGAGATTACATTCATCTCGAGAGCGCAGAGCTGAGGTAAGCACGGCCATCATTCACGCCGCGTGTTCAGTCTGGCGCATTTTCAGATTATTCCTATGGAAGCTTTACTTTCATAGGAATTCATTGAAAAGTTGAAACACTCACTTTCAGGCTCGGATCAGCATGGAATGGAACGGTTAATAAACAAGGAGAACAGTTTGGCCTTATGGAAAAGCGGCCAGTCTTGTATGTTCTGTATCGTCTTAGGAAACTCGATAGCTCGTGTTTTTGAACTGTAAACGAACGCCATTTTATTAAGTTTAAATTAAGCGGCAACCTCCCCCAGTTTCTGTTGAAGCCAATACAGAAGTGACATAAACTGCAATTACTTGACTGGCCACTAGGGGCAGAATCTCATTGAGCCCCATGTTAAAATGCCCAACTTTACAGCAGAAAAAAAAACATATTTACAGTCTGGTACAAATTGTGGTTTTGGTCTATACGGCTAATTTTGCCCTTCATTACAACTGCGAGTGGGGTGATTTTTTTTATAACTCATTCATTTACATTATATAAAGCCTTAAAGTTCTGAATAAATAAGGGCGTGGTTACTTTGAGTGACAAGGTGATTGCCATTTATCCACTGTCTGATAGTCATTGCGTCACAACCCGCCTCTTTGCCCATTTTCTATTATTCGGACGTGACGCGCTGACAAGATGGCAACGGCCAGCTCGTCTCTACTTTACGCTTCAGAACTGCTCTTTTGAATCCTATGGGTGACGTTACGGACTCTACGTCCACAGCCTATTTTTTTTTACAGTCTATGGTCCAAATACAGCGCAAAACTATGCTGTGAGTAATTTGTTAAACGTGCTTGCGCCTAATTTCTTTTAGAAATAGCCCACGCACTTCATTGCTGTTCATACTGGTTAAATGTTAGGACACTAATAAAAGAAACGGGGTGTGACGACGTGCAATGGTGTAGTAGTGGTGTCCCATTTTTTAGGGAACATTTTCACCCCTACGCCTTGCCACTCCCTTACGAAAAGAACCATGGTTTTACTACAAATAAAACCAAAAAAACATGGTTATTGTTTTAAACCATGGTAACCACAAATTAACCATGGTTTGCTACTCTAACCATAGTTTAACCATGGTATTTGTGGTAAATCTGATGTTATTTAAATGGTAATCAGTTAGCCAAAAAACCATGGTTACTACACTTTTACTATAATAAAACCATGGCTATTTTTTGTAAGGGTCTGTTTCAAGGGGAACGGGTACGGGTAAATTAAATTTGTATGACTGGATGCTATGATTCCATTCTCGTTGAAAAAACAGCTGGTAGTTAGGTATGTTTTGAAGCATGACAGCTGGTTTAAGCCCATCTGGTCCTTAAACTAGCTCCAGCTCAGGACCAGCTTTTACCAGCTCATGACCAATTAGGGACGATCATAAACCAGCTCTAACCAGCTGCCCTACTTTAAAACCCACCTAACCAGCATATGCCCTTTTTTTCAACTGGTTACATTTCAAGTCCTTAGCTTGGCAACATGCTAACGTCAAAATCTGTTGGAATCAACTGTAAGTGTGAGTCCCTTTAAGGCAAGTCAGTTTACTTAATGGCGAGGGAGAGATTGTTAATGGAGTTTCTGCCCATTAAGAGCGTATCAGATCAATTATTACGAGGCTCCATTTCTGTTAGGTCGCTGCACCAGAAGCTTCCTTTGTAGACAATAGACAGTGAGGCTAGGGTTTGCAGTCTAGCTTGTATTTGTGCGTCTACCCATGTCTCTCGTCTCGCATCCAGCGAGAAAACCTGCCTTGTGTGATTGATTCCTCAGCACTGAGACGTCTTGTGTGTTGGACCTCGTTATTCCTGATTCCAGCTGGCGTTCTGGGCTTGTGTTGATGCTTCTTTTCCTGCAGCTTCAGGGTCAACGTGTCTCCCTCCCCTCAGAGAGAGAAAAACAGAGAATGTCAGAGCAGAGAGAGTGAAACCGGAGATGTTTGAGCTCTGAGGAGCTGTTAGGGCTGTAGGATGGAGCTGGTTTTTCTGGGAGGAGATGTTTTCAGAAGGTCAGCAGGCAGATCTGAAGCTTTCAATGTAAACCTACTGTTTGCACTCACTGAGCCAGAGTTACTTTACAGACGGAATAATAGCAGAAAGGCAAGAAGAGGGTCTCTAATGAGGGACCACTCAGTTACACTCTGTTGATTCTGCAGCAAGTGCAACAAATAAATGAGCAGATTCGGTCACGGACCATAAGAAATGGATTGAGTGTGTGTGTGTGTGTGTGTGTGTGTGTGTGTGTGTGTGTGTGTGTGTGTGTGTGTGTGTGTGTGTGTGTGTGTGTGTGTGTGTGTTTCTGAGTGCTAGACTTGTTTCAGTCTTGAACACTGTGCTCTGTGCACAAGCATTTTAAGTGAACGATACGATCTCGTTTCTGACACTTGTTTTGCAGTAAAGTGAAGCCTTTCTATTGTAGGACAGTATTTTGGTAGTCCTTTCTACCGTCAAAGACTGACTTTAAAGGTCCAGAGGAACAGGAGAAGCTAATTTGATCACCAAACGGAAATTGCAAAAATAATGACTTGTCTACCATTGTTTAGCCAAACAGATAGCCCCGCCCCAAAACTCATGCCATTGGTTGAGCCTCTATTAGTGTACCTTAAAAATCATAAGGAGAAATTAAAGCACTAATGAGACAAGTAGAACTACAATGCTATCAAATTAATTGATGGAAGCTCAGGTCATTTTTGGAAATTGATGAAAAATGTTGAGTTCATTATGACTTTCGATTGCAGACTTTTTAAATCTGAGCATATGAAATCTGTAGAGGAGAAATGTTTGACATTACTTTGGATATTGTTCTTATTACTAGAGGAAACAATAAAGATTTTTTTTATCCGATGCAGAAGATGCAGAAATACTAATTCATTCATAATTAAAAACTGAGCGATTTTCGGTTATGAAATGAATTGGCAAACAAAACTCTAATTTGGTGAACGGATTCAAGAGATTTAAGTCACTTGGAAGACTCAGTCTTCTGCATAGTAGCAGCAAAGCTTCATTAAGTCAATTAATCAGATTGATTTACGGATGAGCCGGAGTTATTCTTGTCCAAGTGTGTGTTTAACTTTATTTGTCCTGTGAGGTGTCCGTGCGCCGAACTGACCTACATGAAGCTGAAATAAGTCCACCTGAATTTGTGTCGGTGCGCCTGTGTATGCGAGCGTGTGTGTGTGTGTGTACAGGATTAGTGAACGGGCTGATTCTGAACTAGATTAGACTCTTAGCGTGCTGTTCCTATAGCAGTGACAGATGTGAGGAGGATTCTGCTGCTCAGGTATTTAGCTGCCGTCTTTAAATGGGATTGTTGCCGCTGGGAAACACTGTCCTGCTCCAGACTGCAGTAATTCACGTTCAAACTGTGATAGATTCAGATGTATCATAAATATATAATAGTAAATGATGCAACAGATGGAAATGCAATCATGCCAGAATAGAGGAGATGCAGCCGCACACCACGTTTATTACGAACTGCCTCGCCATGTTGCTTTACAAATCACCTTCCAGCATTACTTCACACACTATTGTACTGTACTGCTTTACTGCCTTTTAATTTGACAGTTGCCACCTCTCTTTTACATACTAGTTTACTGTTACTTTACACACTATCACAGTCACTTTACGCACCAATGTCACAAGTTATGTAAAGGGTTAGTTCACCCAAAAATGAAAATGCTGTCATTAATTACTTACTCTAATGTCGTTCGACAGCCGTAAGACCTCCGTTCATCTTCAGAACACAAATGAAGATATTAGTGTTGAAATCCGATGGCTCAGAAAGGCCTTCAGTGACACCAATGTCATTTCCTCTCAAGACCCATAAAGGCACTAAAGACGTCGTTACAAAGCCCATCTCACTACAGTGATTCTACAATAATTTTATGAAGCGACAAGAATAGTTTTTGTGCGCAAAAAAAAACTAAATAACGAACTATGTAGAGATGGGCCGATTTCAAAACAAAAATTCGAACCGTTATGAATTTAGTGTATCGATTCAGGATTCGGATCGCCAAAGTCACGTGATTTCAGCAGTTTGGTTGTTTGACACGCAATCCGAATCCTGAATCGATACACTGATTCATAACCGTTCAGGATTCGGATCGCCAAAGTCACGTGATTTCAGCAGTTTGGTTGTTTGACACGCGATCCGAATCCTGAATCGATACACTGATTCATAACCGTTCAGGATTCGGATCGCCAAAGTCACGTGATTTCAGCAGTTTGGTTGTTTGACACGCGATCCGAATCCTGAATCGATACACTGATTCATAACCGTTCAGGATTCGGATCGCCAAAGTCACGTGATTTCAGCAGTTTGGTTGTTTGACACGCGATCCGAATCCTGAATCGATACACTGATTCATAACCGTTCAGGATTCGGATCGCCAAAGTCACGTGATTTCAGCAGTTTGGTTGTTTGACAAGCGATCCGAATCCTGAATCGATACACTGATTCATAACCGTTCAGGATTCGGATCGCCAAAGTCACGTGATTTCAGCAGTTTGGTTGTTTGACAAGCGATCCGAATCCTGAATCGATACACTGATTCATGACCGTTCGAATCTTTGTTTTGAAATCGGCCCATCTCTACATAAGTCGTTATTTATTTGTTTGTTTTTTGCGCACAAAAACTATTCTTGTGGCTTCATAAAAGGATTGTAGCGCCGCTGTAGTGAGATGGGCTTTGTAACGACGTCTTTAGTGCCTTTATGGGTCTCGAGAAAAGAAATGACATTGGTGTCACTGAAGGCCTTTCTGAGCCATCGGATTTCAACACAAATATCTTCATTTGTGTTCTGAAGATGAACAGAGGTCTTACTGGTGTCGAACAACATTAGGGTAAGTAATTAATGACAGAATTTTCATTTTTGGGTGAACTAACCCTTTAACATGTCATCAAACTGCGTTATTTTAATTTACAATATTTGTTACATGGGTCAATGACGAATAAGGTTTTCAAGATCATTTTTTTATTTTTTTAAGCAAAACGGTTTTAAAATACATTTTTATGTCCAAACAAATGTTTGATGTTGCTTCATATTGGTTTTACAGCTTTTTAGGCAGCATTAATTCATTATTAAACAAGATTTCTGATTTTACCACCCAGAAAATGACTGGTGGTACGACCATATATTCATTTAAATAAATATACATTTAATGTACTTAGCACTACTGAGAACTTGTAAATATCAGTCCTTGTAGTGTCTTAAATGCATATTGCATTGTAAATTTCATTTCATTTCTTTATTTGTTGTCTTTTTTATTCCAATTCATATAAATGGCTACTTTTCTATGTGTTCAAACACCAATTTTTCGATAAGGAGTTTTTATTTTTGTTTTTAATTGTTAAAATGATTTGTATATGTTATATAAAGTTTTACAGTTATATTTCTTACTTTATTTTGCAATTGCAGTGGAAATTGATACTTTTAAATGAAAATATGCTGGTTGCACCACCTGACCATGACCAGTCGCACCACCTGACGTTGTGATCAATAATGATTGATATTCACAAGATAAAAGTAAAAATGTCAATGCATTTTATTCTGATTTCAATTGCCTTTATTTTAATCCTCAGACCAATTTATGTAACTCAGTACTATAATAATATTTCATTAACAAGAAGTGCAAAACAATACAGAAAAAACCTCAAGGAACAAGTTAAATAAATGAAAACATCTTTTATATGGAACTAGTGCAAATATTGGGCCCAGAATCTATCAATCTATTGTTCATTCAAATAGACACATTAGTAACAGTAAGTCAAGATAAAAATAAATAAATAAAAACATTTGATTATCGATTCTTTAGAACGTCTCCGTTACGTATGTAACCCTCGTTCCCTGAAGGAAGGAATGGAGACGTACGTCGAACGTGACCGACTGGAAGGGAACTAGAAATTTAAAACGTTTCTATTATTAACATGTAATAACTGTGTAATTACCACAAAACTGTGGTACCTTTTTTACCACAAAAAAAGGTTTCTTATAAAGGAGATATTGTAGATCAGTTTGATATATGACATGTATTTATTAAAATTATGTTTAGAAAAATAAATCATTTGGACACAAAAAATACATGTCAATGTCATTGACCCACAGTCTGCTGCGTTACTTTGCACTCTATACCTCACTGCATTATTTTACTTGCTAACTCTCTTTTACATACTAGTTTACAGTTACTTTACACACTAATGCTGCAAGTAATTATACAGGTCATAAAACTGCATTATTTTAATTTACAGCTCATGTTGCATACTTTACACTCTACCTCACTGCATTACAAATACACATTAGCTCATTTTGTTCTTTAAGTTTACACACTACCTCTCTGTACTTCACATACTAGTTTGCTGCATTACTTTACACACAAATTCATGGCATTGCCTTATTGATTAATTCACCACATTACAGTAACCCACTGCATTACTTTATGCGCTCCCGTCATTACTTTTCATGCTGCCTTTCTGTAATTTTACAGGTGGAATAAAGGTCACAGATCACATAAGTTCCAGCAGGAGGGCTTTACAGCAACCATTTCTTTTCTTGCTTTCACCGTGAAATAATACATAATGCTGTCTGATAAGATTTCCGAAGTAATTAGCTGAATAATGTTGCTAGTCTGATGACCAGACAGCGGGGATAGTTCTTTCATGTCAGTTTCATATGAAGAACATTTCCATATGTTCTCAGGTTTTGGCAGCCCACACTGTAGGCTGCTTAATTTGCTTTGAACTGAACCCAGCCTCCCCTCAACAGTGCTAACGGTTTAACACAGTGCCTGTGGGCCACATGCTGAACGCTTCCAGCCAACTCACCCCTTCAGCAACTTCATTATTGATCCTGATGAACAACTGGGGCTTACAGTTAGATCACTGCAGTTTATTCATTACAAATCAAATCAAATTGAAATCCAAATTGGGCTCTTCTGAAATGTTCCTCTACATTGATACAGTGTACTTTGTGTGGGTGGGAGGAGCTCTGCACACCAATTACTCTTTTTAATGGTCATTGTGCTGCAAGACAAACGGTTCCCTAAAGAACCATTTTGAGGATCACAAAAGCTTTACAAGTTCTTTGAACTGAAAAATCCTTTGCTTGTGGGGGATCTCTAATATCAGCGTCACAAAGCACAATATTTCAGTCTTTCAGGACACAAGCAATAATCACTGGCATCAGGCTTCCTAATGCAAGTTGTACATCTTTTTTATGATCATGCGACAGGGATGTTGTGTTACATGAACAGGAAATGAACATGTCTTGATGCTCTCAATAGAAGTACTCCGGTGCTGTGTAGGTGGTTATGAAACCATAATCAGAGTCACGACAGGTTGGTAGAGAATAGCGTGACAGTAAAAGAAAAGAAAAAAAGAGTAAACCTGACGTTCGCTGGAGATGTGAGCTCTGTTACAAAACCGACTGAGCTGCCTACCTAGAGAGCATTTAAAAGGCCTTATAGCTGTGCTCTCTATGCAAAAACTGTGATTATGAATAATTTAAAATCTTTCTTTGATGATTTTTTGTGCTGAATTCTTGGGAAGCATTGTATGTATCGTTAACAGATAAGGCAATCCCAGAATTCACTACAATGAGCTCTGTGAAAAAGCCAAAGATCGGTCAAGATATACTGAAAAGCATTTATAAACTACTGTGTGTGTGTGTGTGTGTGTGTGTGTGTGTGTGTGTGTGTGTGTGTGTGTGTGTGTGTGTGAGAGAGCCTGTTTATGTGGTTTATGAGGACACAAATTTGTGATTACACTGGTATTACACTATAAATGTGGTTTATGAGGACATTTGAAATGTCCTCATATTTCAAATAGCTTTAAAAACACTAATTAATGTTTTTTTTTGAGAAAGTAAAAATGCAGAATGTTTCCTGTG
Source organism: Pseudorasbora parva (assembly GCF_024679245.1). Classification (NCBI taxonomy): domain Eukaryota; kingdom Metazoa; phylum Chordata; class Actinopteri; order Cypriniformes; family Gobionidae; genus Pseudorasbora; species Pseudorasbora parva. The sequence continues at coordinate 27,541,474 of NC_090196.1, read as the reverse complement.
ATGGGTAGGTTTAGGGGTAGGGGCAGGTTAAGGGGATAGAAAATACGGTTTGTACAGTATAAAAACCATTACGCCTATGGAGAGTCCCTGTAAACCACATAGACCAACGCGTGTGTGTGTGTGTGTGTGTGTGTGTGTGTGTGTGTGTGTGTGTGTGTGTGTGTGTGTGTGTGTGTGTGTGTGTGTGTGTGTGTGTGTGTGTGTGTGTGTGTGTGTGTGTGTGTGTGTTTAAGAATCACGTTATTACTTCAGCAACATGCTAACACTAAACTTCGTTTCGGGTCGTTTGCACATCTGCGGAGTTGCTGCCAGTGTAGAGTATTCAGGATGAGTCCCTTATGAGGTTTCATTCGGATACTGCCTGTGTAGGCAAAAGATAGCATGGTGGAACAGTTTCCTCTAAAAGAGGATTTTCAGAAGACTGCAGTTGTGTTTTTGTTGTTATTTTAAAAGACTACTATCATGGAAGGGAGACACAACCAAGCCAAAGTTAAGAAGCTTAATTTTAAAGGGAGTGCAGTTGTGCATGAATAGTGTTTATTGCTGCTTCAGAAAGCATTAATCTCTGTGTACAGATATGAATGGTCAGCATGTCTTTTAGAACGATATCAGAGTGTTTCAGAACGGTCTTAAACCAAACCATCTCACGTGCATTTTATGTGTGCACCTGCTGACTTCCTGTGAAGTGGATTTCTCCTTGAAAATTGTGAATAAGTTCACACATATGCCCCTGTGCCATCATCTCAGATGGATCCCATACATGGAAGTGTGAACGCTCTCAGGATTTGAGAGTGAAAAGGCTGGTTGGGACAACAGCCTTCTAACTCACTACTCAGCTGTGTTAGGTGCACCAGAGGTTTAGAGGCTTCATAAATATCTTATGATGCTGATGTAACCCTTGCAATGGATTCCAAGTCAAGTCCCTGAGCTCAGTTAGCATGAGTGCTACTCAGTGTTAAAAGCCTTTGAAGTTGAAATAGCTGGGGTCAAAACAAAAGAGATCGAATCCAAAAGTGCCAGTTCGCGCAGTTATGCAAGTACACGCCATTGGCTCTTCCTTTCCACAGTTCTAAATAATCAAACAGTCCTTAGTGCAGTAGTTTTATGAGCCTATAATGTAACACGTACTTGGAAATGGAAAATGATTTCTGCTATATTAGTAAGACTCTTAGTAAAAAAAAAACTCTCCATTCTTTCAATGAACAGTATTCAATAAATACACAATTCACTCATGTTTTAGAGCCATATTCTGCTTGCCAAAGAAAATAGCACAGTAGAAGGTTTAGTCAATATACTCTGCAGTATAATTGTTTATTGATTTGGATGCCTTGAATTTCATATTTTATAACTCAGCGCACTTTTTCTCTTTTCTCCATCTGTGCAGGTAACCGGTAGGATGGTAGCAGGGGAAGTGAGTGGGCACAGCTTCCTGGTGGCATGCTGGCAGCCCATTCTGATCTTGATGCTGGGCACAGTGCTGTCCGGCTCTGCCACGGGCTGCCCATCACGCTGCGAGTGCAATGCTCAGGAGCGCTCGGTCTTATGCCACCGCAAGAAGCTGATGTCCGTTCCAGAGGGAATCCCGTCGGAAACACGACTCCTGGACCTCAGCAAGAATCGAATCAAAACCATCAACCCAGATGAGTTCTCTGCCTTTCCGCACTTGGAAGAGCTGGAGCTCAATGAGAACACCATCTCGGCCATTGAGCCCGGCGCCTTCAACAACCTCTACGGCCTGCAGACTCTGGGACTGCGCAGCAACAAGCTGAAGCTCATCCAGTTGGGCGTGTTCACAGGCCTCAGTAACCTAACAAAGCTGGACATCAGTGAAAATAAGATCGTAATTCTGCTGGACTACATGTTCCAGGACCTCTACAACCTGCGCTTTCTGGAGGTTGGGGATAATGACCTTGTCTTCATATCCCACCGGGCGTTCCATGGCCTCAGCAGCTTGGAGCAGCTTACGCTAGAAAGGTGCAACCTGACCTCTGTCCCGACTGAGGCCTTCACACATCTGCACAGCTTGGTTACGCTGCGCTTGCGAAATCTCAACATCAACAGCATCAGAGATTACAGCTTCAAGCGTCTCTACCGTCTGAAAGTCCTGGAGATAGCCAACTGGCCCTACCTGGATACCATGACCACCAACTGCTTGTACGGATTGAATCTTACCTCCCTAACGATCACTAATGCAAACTTGACGTCGATTCCGTATTTGGCTTTGCGACACCTAGTTTATCTTCGTTTCCTCAACATGTCCTATAATCCCATCCAGATGATTGAAGGCAACCGGCTCCATGACCTGCTCAGACTGCAAGAGTTCCACCTGGTGGGCGGTCGACTGACAATGATCGAGCCCTACTCCTTCAGAGGACTAAACTACCTGAAAATCCTCAATGTCCCCAGCAATGCCCTTACTACCCTGGAGGAGGCCGTGTTCCATTCAGTGGGGAACCTAGAGACCCTCGCATTGTACGACAACCCGCTGGCTTGCGACTGCCGTCTGCTTTGGGTTTTCCGACGCCGCTGGAGGCTCAACTTCAACCGCCAGCAGCCGACTTGCTCCTCACCTGAGTTTGTTCAAGGAAAAGAGTTCAAGGACTTTCCTGACGTGCTGCAGCCCAATTACTTCACGTGTCGCAAGTCTAGGATCCGAGACCGGAAGCCCCAGCAAAAGTTTGTTGACGAAGGCACCACCATCCACTTCGTGTGTCAAGCCGACGGAGACCCGACACCCGTCATCTTGTGGCTTTCCCCACAAAAACAGTTCATCACCACGAAAACGATAGGACGGCTCACTGTTTTCCCAGATGGCACCCTAGAGGTGCGCTATGCTCAGATTCAGGACAATGGGACGTATGTGTGCATTGCTAGCAACGCCGGCGGAAACGACACCGCTTTGGCTCACCTGCACGTCCACAGTTACTCGCCGGACTGGCCCAACCAACCCAACAAAACCTTGGCGTTTATCTCCAATCAACCCAACGACAACGGAGCCAATGGAACGAGAGCAACGGTCCCGTTCCCGTTTGATATAAAGACGCTTATCATCGCCACGACTATGGGTTTCATCTCCTTCTTGGGTGTGGTTCTGTTCTGCCTGGTTCTGCTCTTTCTTTGGAGCAGAGGCAAAGGGAACAGCAAACACAACATTGAGATAGAGTACGTCCCGCGCAAATCGGACGCTGGGATGAGCAGCAGCGGAGCCGCCGATGCCCCTCGGAAATTTAACATGAAAATGATTTAATCCAACCAGGGAGCTCAAAAGACCCTTTCAGAAACTAATAAAGACAAAACCAAGAGATTCCCTGCCTGAAAAACCTCTGGCTCTGACGAGCTCCCCATAGAGGAGGGGTGTTTTTCCCCCTTTCTAAAGATGGATGTGCGGCACAGGGGTTGGTGCTTTTGTTCAATATTGAACATGAGAGGGGGAAAATGTCCTTATTCGCACTCCTCTGTGATGCCGCTTAAACTCAGCCTACGGGGACCAATATCTTTGAGAGAGGATTTTGTTTTAAAACACTTAAGTTCCTGTGGATTTTTATGGGCAAAAAACATGAAGAAAAAAAAAAGGAAAACCCGAACCTCCAAAATGTTTTGTGTCGACCTCCAGAATGCAAAGGCAGAGCATCCTCCCTTCGGTCCTGCTGCCCGCATCCTCTCTTGTTTGTTTATTCGTTGAACCCATTCATTTCTTGTTTTCTACTAAAATGAATAGTTTTGTGAAAGAATTACAGTAGATAAATCAGGGGTCAAAAGCACATTTAACCAACCTAACAGCTGAATTTGCCCAAATTCATCTTCTACATTGTGTCTAACAACAGAATGTAGAATATAATAGATTGCATTTCCATTCCTGCTATAGAGAAATGTGTGTATAGTGCAACTTTCACCGCACATTCCTTTCTTTGTATCTGTGCTCTGCTGTCTGGTTTCAAATCTGTATTTTAAATGCATTTGTTGGATAAGCCGAGGGAATTTTACGACTCAAGCATCTGGATAAACAAGTACAAGTTGTTTATTGTTGGATTAATGGCGAGGCAAGTGAAACCAGAGGTGATTATGTAACTTTCGTTATGTTTTGATTTAATTTTATATAGAGATGGTCATCGTAGCCTGCAGTGAGCATTTCTCTTGTGCCTGGTCAGGTTTAAACCCATTTTAATGGCACTGCAGCATCACATTTTTATATAACAAACTCGTTCAAACTTTCATTCGCCTGAGAAGCTAAACCGAAAATGTATAGCTCCATCTCAGAGCGTGTATGTGCGAGAGCAAGCGAGTTCATAACAGAATCAATCATTTCATCAAAAGGTGAGAGTGTTAATATGCTCGACAGCACTCAATCACCTTTACCTGCTGCCGCTGCTGAGTCTCGCACCTGTCTCCTGCTCTCAGATCTGTCACTTGGGTCTTACACCTGTCTAATGGTCTTAAACTTAGACCTGTCTTACCGGACGCAGATCTATTTTTCTTTATCTTGTACGAAGATTTGGTGCCCAAAGAAACCGTCAAAGTTATCCAGCAAATTTAAGGACTCAGAAGGTGCTGGTTTGTGACGATGACAGATATCTATACTAAGAACGAGTGCTTTGTGATAGCACCTGTTTCCGCGGGCAGATATAGCGCCACGTTAATCACGCCAGACAACGGTTATGAATAAGGAAGTGGGAATAAATTGAAAGTAGGCTGTTTGTGCTGAAAAGGAAGCGCAATGGTGCAGTGCTAGATAGAGGCTGGTTAATTGGTTGGGGAGTATGAAGCAGGTTTTTAGGGCTGAAATGCAATGGTTTAATGAATTCGCTCCACGGTCCAGCTGTGTTTTAAGAGTTTGTTTAATCTGGGACAAGCAGGGCAGGTGATTTCCATGGAAGGACACTGAGCTGTGTTTATGCACTGGATTTTGCTCCGGTAGATGGGTTTCGCCTCGCTAAGTGGTTTGTGCTGCTGACTGAGGCTGCAGATGGAGAAGCCGCACAGATGGTTTAACCCTTACTGATCCACTTAAGAGTTAATCTGACACTTGCACACACACGCACACCTGAATCTTTCTCTGATCCTCTGCCTCTGTGGTCTACCTACTGTTTTCATCCTATTACGTTGAATAAATCTTTATATGACCTCTGCCCTCTCCAACATTCAGCCCAGGAGGACGATGATGTGCATTAATGTGGTCCATGATATTCTTTTATACTAAAGAAAAAATGGTAAAAGACCTAAAAAGGTGAAAAAAATCTAGTATGAAAAATGTTTAAATTGTTCTGTGCAATAAAAGTAATATGCATTTTGGTTTATTTTTATTTTTAATTAACACAATTTTATCGATGTTGAATTGTTGAAAATATGGTATGTTGTATTAAACAATCTATGGAGATTTTTTACCAAAAATGTGCCTTGTTTTATTTTGTTCTGCAGAAGAATCTCTGGCATATGTAAAATATGATTAACTTGCAGTTACGTTAATGCGAGACCCTCTGACATATTTGAAGTTATATGTAGGATCCGAACAAGAAAATTATAAAAAATAAATGAGACTATTTCTTATTTTCTCTGTATAAAAATATGTTTGCACATAGAGTGATTTACTACAACAAAATGATTAGAAATCATTGGGTGATTCTTATCATAATAGAACAACATCTTAGGCCACGTCCACACGAAGCCAGAGCTTTCCCAATCCAATCTTTTTTTTTCCTCGTTTCAAGTACTATCTGCGTCCACACGAGATTACCGAAACAAAATAAAAACTATGTAGTTTGCATGCCAGGCCAGTGTGTGGCGCTGTAATTCTGCCACAGATATACACTAAAAACGGAGAAGAAGAGCTGTGGCTAGAAGGGCAGTGGTCGGAGGTGAGGCAAAATCTCACAATAAAATAACAATAAATACATTCGCTACTTAACAGATGTGTTTTATTAATGCCTACACCTACCCCGACCCTAAACCTACCCTTACAATAATGCAGATACGTCAATTAAATGACACGATATTGATGTGCGCATGCCCAGTTCCCGTAGTTGTATCCCTTTAACTCTTTCACCATGCTGGACGTAGTGTGATGACATCACCGTTTCAGAAAATATACGGATTCGCTGTACACACGAAAACGGAAGATTGTCGTTTTCAGATTTATCCGCTTTGGGACCCGGTTTCGAAAAATATCGGATTCATGCTTCCAAAACGCCGGATCCGTGTGGACGAAACGCTGATACCGTACAAAATGTATACGTATACAGCTAAACGCGTCTCCGTGTGGACGGGGCCTTAGTTTTAAAGCAAGTGCATCTCATTAGTAATCAGATTTTCATCTTCATGTTGTGAAGCGCCCATAAACGTTCATCGAGTGCCTATTAGCGACCAACAGTATAGCAACCTCATAACCTTCACAGATAAAATCACTGTAGCCTATGTGTGAACGGGGCTTAAGAAAATAACGGACCCACTTTATATTAGGTGGCCTTAACTACTATGTACTAACATTGTAATTAATCATTTGATACAATGCACTTATTGTGTACATACATGTGTTTACATTGTACTTACATTTTTAAAAATACCTGCATGTAATTACATCTGTAATTAATTTCTGTAGTTACATTTGTATTACACAGTTGGCAGTTCCCTTACACCTAACCCTACCCTTAAACTGACCCATATCACCACACCTGTCCCTAACTCTACCCTTAAACTGACCCATACCACCACACCTGTCCCTAACTCTACCCTTAAACTGACCCATACCACCACACCTGTCCCTAACTCTACCCTTAAACTGACCCACACCACCACACCTGTCCCTAACTCTACCCTTAAACTGACCCACACCACCACACCTGTCCCTAACTCTACCCTTAAACTGACCCACACCACCATACCTGTCCCTAACTCTACCCTTAAACTGACCCACACCACCACATCTGTCCCTAACTCTACCCTTAAACTGACCCACACCACCACACCTGTCCCTAACTCTACCCTTAAACTGACCCATATCACCACACCTGTCCCTAACTCTACCCTTAAACTGACCCATACCACCACACCTGTCCCTAACTCTACCCTTAAACTGACCCACACCACCACACCTGTCCCTAACTCTACCCTTAAACTTACCCATACCACCACACCTGTCCCTAACTCTACCCTTAAACTGACCCATACCACCACACCTGTCCCTAACTCTACCCTTAAACTGACCCATACCACCACACCTGTCCCTAACTCTACCCTTAAACTGACCCACACTACCACACCTGTCCCTAACTCTACCCTTAAACTGACCCACACCACCACACCTGTCCCTAACTCTACCCTTAAACTGACCCACACCACCACACCTGTCCCTAACTCTACCCTTAAACTGACCCACACCACCACACCTGTCCCTAACTCTACCCTTAAACTGACCCACACCACCACACCTGTCCCTAACTCTACCCTTAAACTGGCCCACACCACCACACCTGTCCCTAACTCTACCCTTAAACTGACCCACACCACCACCACACCTGTCCCTAACTCTACCCTTAAACTGACCCACACCTGTCCCTAACTCTACCCTTAAACTGACCCACACCTGTCCCTAACTCTACCCTTAAACTGACCCACACCTGTCCCTAACTCTACCCTTAAACTGACCCACACCATCACACCTGTCCCTAACTCTACCCTTAAACTGACCCACACCACCACACCTGTCCCTAACTCTACCCTTAAACTGACCCACACCACCACACCTGTCCCTAACTCTACCCTTAAACTGACCCATACCACCACACCTGTCCCTAACTCTACCCTTAAACTGACCCACACCACCACACCTGTCCCTAACTCTACCCTTAAACTGACCCATACCACCATACCTGTCCCTAACTCTACCCTTAAACTGACCCATACCATCACACCTGTCCCTAACTCTACCCTTAAACTGACCCACACCACCACACCTGTCCCTAACTCTACCCTTAAACTGACCCACACCACCACACCTGTCCCTAACTCTACCCTTAAACTGACCCACACCATCACACCTGTCCCTAACTCTACCCTTAAACTGACCCACACCACCACACCTGTCCCTAACTCTACCCTTTAAAAGACCCACACCACCACACCTGTCCCTAACTCTACCCTTAAACTGACCCATACCACCACACCTGTCCCTAACTCTACCCTTAAACTGACCCATACCACCACACCTGTCCCTAACTCTACCCTTAAACTGACCCACACCACCACACCTGTCCCTAACTCTACCCTTAAACTGACCCATATCACCACACCTGTCCCTAACTCTACCCTTAAACTGACCCACACCTGTCCCTAACTCTACCCTTAAACTGACCCACACCACCACACCTGTCCCTAACTCTACCCTTAAACTGACCCACACCACCACACCTGTCCCTAACTCTACCCTTAAACTGACCCACACCATCACACCTGTCCCTAACTCTACCCTTAAACTGACCCATACCACCACACCTGTCCCTAACTCTACCCTTAAACTGACCCACACCACCACACCTGTACCTAACTCTACCCTTAAACTGACCCATACCACCATACCTGTCCCTAACTCTACCCTTAAACTGACCCATACCACCACACCTGTCCCTAACTCTACCCTTAAACTGACCCATACCACCATACCTGTCCCTAACTCTACCCTTAAACTGACCCACACCACCACACCTGTCCCTAACTCTACCCTTAAACTGACCCACACCACCACACCTGTCCCTAACTCAACCCTTAAACTGACCCACACCACCACACCTGTCCCTAACTCTACCCTTAAACTGACCCATATCACCACACCTGTCCCTAACTCTACGCTTAAACTGACCCACACCACCACACCTGTCCCTAACTCTACCCTTAAACTGACCCACACCACCACACCTGTCCCTAACTCTACCCTTAAACTGACCCATACCACCACACCTGTCCCTAACTCTACCCTTATACTGACCCATACCACCACCACACCTGTCCCTAACTCTACCCTTAAACTGACCCACACCACCACACCTGTCCCTAACTCTACCCTTAAACTGACCCATACCACCACACCTGTCCCTAACTCTACCCTTAAACTGACCCACACCACCACACCTGTCCCTAACTCTACCCTTAAACTGACCCATACCACCACACCTGTCCCTAACTCTACCCTTAAACTGACCCACACCACCACACCTGTCCCTAACTCTACCCTTAAACTGACCCATACCACCACACCTGTCCCTAACTCTACCCTTAAACTGACCCACACTACCACACCTGTACCTAACTCTACCCTTAAACTGACCCACACCACCACACCTGTCCCTAACTCTACCCTTAAACTGACCCACACCACCACATCTGTCCCTAACTCTACCCTTAAACTGACCCATACCATCACACCTGTCCCTAACTCTACCCTTAAACTGACCCATACCATCACACCTGTCCCTAACTCTACCCTTAAACTGACCCACACCATCACACCTGTCCCTAACTCTACCCTTAAACTGACCCACACCATCACACCTGTCCCTAACTCTACCCTTAAACTGACCCACACCACCACACCTGTCCCTAACTCTACCCTTAAACTGACCCATACCATCACACCTGTCCCTAACTCTACCCTTAAACTGACCCACACCATCACACCTGTCCCTAACTCTACCCTTAAACTGACCCACACCACCACACCTGTCCCTAACTCTACCCTTAAACTGACCCATACCACCACACCTGTCCCTAACTCTACCCTTAAACTGACCCATACCACCACACCTGTCCCTAACTCTACCCTTAAACTGACCCACACCACCACACCCCTTAAACTGACCCACACCACCACACCTGTCCCTAACCCTACCCTTAAACTGACCCATACCACCACACCTGTCCCTAACTCTACCCTTAAACTGACCCATATCACCACACCTGACCCTAACTTTACCCTTAAACTGACCCATACCACCACACCTGTCCCTAACTCTACCCTTAAACTGACCCATATAACCACACCTGACCCTAACTTTACCCTTAAACTGACCCACACCACCACACCTGTCCCTAACTCTACCCTTAAACTGACCCACACCACCACACCTGTACCTAACTCTACCGTTAAACTGACCCATACCACCACACCTGTCCCTAACCCTACCCTTAAACTGACCCACACCACCACACCTGTCCCTAACTCTACCCTTAAACTGACCCACACCACCACACCTGTCCCTAACTCTACCCTTAAACTGACCCACACCACCACACCTGTCCCTAACTCTACCCTTAAACTGACCCATACCACCACCACACCTGTCCCTAACTCTACCCTTATACTGACCCATACCACCACCACACCTGTCCCTAACTCTACCCTTATACTGACCCATACCACCACCACACCTGTCCCTAACTCTACCCTTATACTGACCCATACCACCACCACACCTGTCCCTAACTCTACCCTTATTCTGACCCATACCACCACCACACCTGTCCCTAACTCTACCCTTAAACTGACCCACACCACCACACCTGTCCCTAACTCTACCCTTAAACTGACCCACACCACCACACCTGTCCCTAACTCTACCCTTATACTGACCCATACCACCACCACACCTGTCCCTAACTCTACCCTTAAACTGACCCATACCACCACACCTGTCCCTAACTCTACCCTTAAACTGACCCACACCACCACACCTGTCCCTAACTCTACCCTTATACTGACCCATATCACCACACCTGTCCCTAACTCTACCCTTAAACTGACCCACATCACCACACCTGTCCCTAACTCTACCCTTAAACTGACCCATACCACCACCACACCTGTCCCTAACTCTACCCTTATACTGACCCATACCACCACCACACCTGTCCCTAACTCTACCCTTAAACTGACCCACACCACCACACCTGTCCCTAACTCTACCCTTAAACTGACCCACACCACCACACCTGTCCCTAACTCTACCCTTAAACTGACCCACACCACCACACCTGTCCCTAACTCTACCCTTAAACTGACCCATACCACCACACCTGTCCCTAACTCTACCCGTATCCAACCTCAATATCAGCAAAGGTGCTTTGCAATATAATATGAACACAGTAAGTAAATTGTACTTATTTTTTGATGTAAGTACATAGTACTTAAGGCCACCTAATATAAAGTGGGGCCAAAATAACATATCAATATATGCTTAATGGAAAAATAATGCTGGTTTTAACCGTGGTCATTATCTGGTTTAGGTTGATCAGTTCGGTACCAGGTGATGGACAAATATCAACCTGGTTGATGCTAGCAGATGACTGGATGCCTATCAGGGAACGCAAGGTCCAAGTGCTGATTAAATTATTATTATCCATTGTGTAGCACTTTTCTGGAGGACTTTACCGAGCTTTGAGAGCACAAAATTTAATTCACCACTTCCTACTAGAAATAATGCTGTAATCACTCATCGAAAGAAGAAAGAGAGACACAGTGAAAATGATGTTTTTCTTTAGAGATGCAGAATCATCCGGAAACTCCCAGAATGAGGCACTCCGACTAATTTATCTAATGAATAGAAAATAACTGTTTTGGGTTTATTGGATGCTGACTGACGCATACAAACAGAGACATCTTACATTCCCTCCCTCAATGTTGTTTTCATTTCTGATTTCCTCTGACAGGCGCGTTTCACGATTTCACTATAGAACTGAAGATTAAGGTGTAATTATCCATTTGAAGGGTGTTCATTTCCCCCACTTTAAAATCTTAAAGCAGGATTTCAAGATGGCCGATGTGTACTGTGTGTTTGGTTTGCTATAACAGTCGCTAGATTAGAAATGCACGCTGTCGTGTCGTTTTTGTAAGTAACGCATTCTCACCTGCTTATTCTCACTGATCTGTAAATATCACAGACAATAACACAGCATGAATTTAACTCCCACCACCTGTCAATATTGAAAACTCAATCAAAGCCTCACTTAAAATATATTTTTAGAAATGAATCACTGCAGATCACTCAGCAAATGTGACATAAAAACACAACCATACAATTGAATCATTGTGGGATACAGTACTCAGTGTTATGTTGAATACTGCACGATTTGGCAAATGTAGCATTCCATACATACTGAAAATTCATTTACACACTGTAAAAAATTATTTAGAAAAAAAGTTACCTGGTTGCCTTAAAATTTTGAGTTCATTGAAATTAAAATTTTGAGTTAATACAATGAACATTTTTTGAGATTCGACTGCCTTTATTAAAATATTATTAAAAGATTTTGTAAGCATATTGGGTAATTATGTGTGTGTTATTGCTAATGACGCAGTGAAACATGCCAAATTGTGCGGTTCAGATTCAAAAATATTTTGAGTTTCTATTTATTAAACTAATTTCCTTCATTGTATCAACTCAAATTTTTAATTTCAATAAACTCAAAATTTTAAGGCAACCAGGTTACTTACTTTTTTAAGTTAAACCAACAAAAACCACCACAATTTTTTTACAGTGCAGGCGAGTATACATATGGTGCGTTCGGAAAGATCATCATGTCGAGTTAAATGCACATGAATGCCACAAGAATGTTGAAAAATAGCTACAAGAGGATCTTCTTTGAGCCCAGAGTTTACACGCTGGTGGCGTGTTGGCGAGAATACCACAATAAATTGACAATGTCAGGCTTTTTTTATTATTTTTTTGCCTTAATCAAAATAAGCTAATTCTCAGCACATAATATAATAGTTTTGTAAGCAACGCTTTTGTTCTTCATGATCTAGTTGCTGAATTTATGTGTAGATAACCAAAGACTATATTGAAAGATGGTTTACTCCTATTATGAATGGGAGAAACTGCAACTAGCAAAAGAGAGGAATACAATATACAGAATTTAATTCATAAAATATATATCTACAATCAATATTCCTGAGAGGTTAAAGGGTTAGTTCACCCAAAAATGAAATTGATGTCATTAATGACTCACCCTAATGTCGTTCCACACCCGAAAGACATCTTCAGACACAGTTTAAGATATGTTATATTTAGTCAGAGAGCTTATGCAAGTAAATGCACACTATACTGTCAATTACATGTCCAGAAAGGGAATAAAAACATCATCAAAGTAGTGCATATGAGACATCAGTTAGTTCATTAGAATCTCTTGAAGCATTGAAAATACACTGACTTTATTCGGCATTGTCTTCTCTTCCGCCTTTGTTTTCAATCTTCAAATAAAGATTCAAACCGTCATGAATCAGTGAATTGATCGATGATTCGGATCGCGTGCCAAACTGCTGAAATCACGTGACACTGGCGATCCGAATCATCAATCAATACGCTGATTCACAATTGAGTCATTATTGACATAAATTTCATTTTTGGGTGAACTAATCCTTTAACTAATGCCATAAAATCTCAAAATTGGCAGTACATCAGTACATTTCATTAATTTGACAGCGAGTGTGCTTGAGATAGCCTACACTGACAGAAATGAATGGGGTTTAATGCTGGAACTATTGTGTCAACCATAGGGTCGTATCTCTGTTTTTCAACGTGATTGGTTGGAGTGAGAATGTGCTACGATTGGTCAGCACAATATGGGCGTTATCTGACTGGCTTAAGAAGACAGTGGGTGGAGTCTACCTTTTGTGAAACTCCTATATATATCTGTGGATCTCATTCTATTTATTCGTGAATTTATTTCTAACCCTATAAAAAGAACCAAACGCTAATTGGTAACGTCATCCGCAGCTCCTTGGTTTCCATAAAAACCTGAGACTCGCGTTTAGAACTGCACATGCGCATTGACAGGTCTAGCCTGAAAAGTAAGCTTTTTTTATAGCTGCACTATGTAAACTTTTCCATCTGCTAGAGGGCGCCTGTTCAAAACAAAGGTGTAGTTTGATGACGCCAAGTTTGAGTTTAGAATCTTGGGACATGTGGTCTTCACCTCACAGCCGGTGGGAAATAACCGGGACAGGACTAGGGCAGAAATCATGTTGATGGATACGGTTATTAACGTTATTATTAACTGTAGTGTGAAGCAGAGCAGGAGCGAGTGTTGAAGGAGTTTAGCAGCTGGAGCGATTGTTACAGAACACACGGCTCGTGGACAGCGGGACTTTTATTATGAAGGGTCACAGTCGCTGGGTGGTATTTCCGGTCATGAGTATGAGGTAACGTAGCTCTGTTTATCATATTAGATACATTTGAGTGTGTTTTAAATGGGACCGCCATCTTGCTCTGACGAAAGTGACTTGAACGCACCAGATGTCGTGAACACAACTTCCCAACTCGAATATACGAACTTCCCAGAAGGTCTTGAACAAAAAAAGTACAAATAACATAGCTATTGCTAACATTAGCCAGTATCCTTTGTTCTCATGAATCGTGTTTGAAGGGGCATCCTTTCGAAACCACAATGAATTTCATCTTTTAATTCTCTTTTGTAATCATTTGGATGTAGTGGGGAGTATGTGAGTGCAATTTTAATATATTAATTTTCTCCAAAGTTCTTGTACCGGAGGCTAGCGTGCAGCATAATTACTGACCGTGTGTAGCACTACCTGTGCTGTAAGCTAAACTCAGCACTTTAAAATGTCAAACATGCTGGAGGAGATGTGTGAACAATGTTTACCAGCCCTCTGGTCAGTGACACACGCATGTTAATTATGTTCACATTATGCTAATTTGTGACTAGAAGATGAATGAATGGGTGTAAAGAGCCTAGCTTGATGGAGGAGAGAGGGAGAGGTAAAATTAAAGCACCAGTGTGTGTATTAAACCAGGTGTACATCACCTTTAAAGCTAACTACATCTCGGGTCCAACTACAACCATCCTGGCTGCAATTTGAGAAACTTTGGGAACATTCTAGACTTGTTTGGGAGTATTAGCCCAAGCTATTTCAAGCTAATTCGTTTGAAGTACTTGTGAGATGTTTTAAAGGTGCCGTTTGTGAATTTTATCGGCATCTAGGTTGTGAATTGCAATAACACACCGCTCACCCGTTCCTTTCAAAACAAATGGAGGAGCTACGGTGGCTGACACAGGACAAAAATGTCATTGTCTGAAAGAACAGAGTGACTAGCGCTCTGTAGAGAAGTTTGTCCGTTTAGGGCTTCCGTAGGAACATGCACAAAATGGCGACTTCACTGTAAAGGGACCCGCGGCTCATTCTAAAGACATAACAGGCATTATGTAAGGTCTTTATATACCACTGAAAATATACTTATTTATATTATATTAAATTTTTGTCAATAGATCATCATAAATACTGCACACTGCACATTTAATGGGTATAACGTCAGTGTATGGAGGTACATCTCTCTTGATTTCCATTCTCATTCAACTAAAAGTGCTTCAGAGTTTGCCATGAGGTCTGACGGATTGCTATACGAGATACAAGATGAATTTACACTGCGCTTGTTTACTGATGTGTTTTTATTCTACCGCTGAGCTCTAAAGAGGATTCATGTTCCTTTGGTTCGACCTGCTCTCTTTGTATGAAATAATCTGAGATTATCATGCAGGAAGATAAAGAAACCCTCCTGAGAACAAGAACAGAAAAACATCCCAGCAGCCATTTTAAAGTCTGTATTAAATGAGACCATTTAACTTCATTACAAAAGGTCCATTTAAATTACTTCATTTAATTCAAATGTTTTTATATTTAAATTTTATATTACTAAAAATACATTAGATAATATTAATATAATAATAGATAATATAGAGATTAAATTAGATATTATTAATATAAAAATTTTAATTAAATTAATTGTATTGCTAAAATAGAATTCTATTTACATACATTTTGTTTTTGCCTTTTTATTTTACTTATGTATATATTTGCTAAAATATAAATTACAATATTATTTACATATATTTTATTTGTGCCTTTTTATTAGGTATTAAGTATATAATTACAATTGTATTTGCATACATTTTGTTTTTGATTTAGTTATTTTAATTAAAAATATTTATATTTAAAATATGCATTTACATTTTACAATATATATACACATTTCACATTTACCCCAAAGGAATCTGATAAAGCTGGATTTCCCTAACCCATGACTTTTAAGTGAATAATTAATTATAATTATTATAATTAAGCCATGCTGTTTACATATATTTAGCATTATATTTTTATATTTGAAATTTAGCCTATTTTGTCCAGAATGAAACCTTACTTCCTTTAATTGATGTTATTTATTCTCTTATGACCAGCATCTGTTGATTTCTGTCATTCATTGGTCTGTGAAATAGTTGCTAGATTAGCTTGCTGTTTTTGCTATAGCTAATGACGATAATGCCAAAAGCTTAAAATGTATTAATTTAATAATTGTATTTGTTCCTCAGATCCATATTGAAATGAAATAGAAGCATGTGAAAGAAGCTAAATAAGTAAATACAACATCCATGACCACATTCGCATTCAGATGGGATTCAATTTCTCAGAGGACCGTTGAGTAGGTAATCGACACTGAGGTTGTGTGAGAAAAACACAGATATGGCAGATTCGAACAAGATTCAAATCACAAAGCACGCCTGTGAAACAGGAATTTCCATAAAGTCCTCCATGAAAACTAGTCCCATTCGAATAAGACAAAGGGGCCGTTTACATGACAACATTTTTAACTAAAAACTGAAACCTTTTTGTGTTTTGGCCATTCATTCACATGACAACTGCATTTTGGGGGCCCAGAAGCAAACCTTTGAACAGTACCAGGCCAGTAGATGGCGATATCACTCACTCCAGTCAATCAAGTGTGATTGACTGAGCACACTGAGGTCTGAAGTGGGAGATTTTTAATTTGCGATATTCCCACGTCCAACCTCATCTGGAACGCACCATGACTTTACCTCTTCATTGTGATGTCCTCGAAAGCCTCTGTAGTCCCATTTAGCTACTTGCTAGGAACTGCCTTTTTCATGTAACAGCTTAAAAAAAATCACGTGTGGGATAATATTGATGTACTTTATATCGTAAAATAAAACGTGAAATTGAATTGAGCTTGTGTTCACCACAGACCTTATTTCAGCCATTTAAACAAAACCCATTCAAAAAAAAACTTTGACTCTGGGACGATGGAAACAGAAGTGGTTAAAATGCTAATTAGCTTCCATGTTTTGGCATACAAAGGCTGTGTCCGAAACCTGGAAAATGCTGCCTGCGGAGGACACATTTCAAGGCAGAAAGGCATCGAGCCACGTCCGAATCTAATGTTTGCTTCACTTCCTGTCTCCTAAGATACCTTCATCTGATCGATTTTTGAAGGCATCATACATGTATCCTTCGTTGCCTTTGATATCCCACTATCCTGTGCTTTCCATTCAGTGACAGTTGAGCATGGAAAATAAGATGGCATCCGAAAGCTGTTTGCTGGTCAGTTTGTGTGTAGATGTATGTTTTTAACCAATATTGTCCACTTCTAATGTCATTTCTAGCGAGAAATGACTAATGTATTAATTAAATATTTGTTTACTTCTCACCAAAGCTCTCTCTAGTTTGCTGTCAATCATTAAACTGTTACACTGCCTTAGAAGTCTGTCTGAAATTAGTTTTGTGAGGTGCCTTTATGCACAAAACACTGCCTTGCAAGCCATTGCCTGATAAAGCAGTCAGGCAACGAGTCAGCTGACTAGCCAAAGTGATGCCATACCTGCACCCCTCTATCATGTGTTCAGTAAATAGGCGTGTAGTGTTTCTTTACAAAGTGACATCGCCATCTACTGGCCTGGCAGGGTTTTTTTTTTAACAGATTTTCACAGATCAGTGTGAATGGTTGACTCTACCGAAAGAGAAATTAAAGTGGTCATGTGTTTGAAAAAGTAGAAAAGGCTGACTGTGTGGTTCACGAATGACATCTGAAGCAAAATTAGCTGTGCTTGTAGTCCAGATGTCAGTATTTCATGCCGAGAGCTGGTGCTGTAGGAGAACGAAACAGTGCAGATGATGAACACCTGCCATGCCCACAAAGCTCAAGCAAAACACTGAGCCCTTATGTGCTTTGACTAACACTGCAGAGAGGTAAGCTTTATTTATGCTTTCTTTATGTTGGCCTTTGTGTTTTGTTTTAAATAGCATGTTCTCTGTCAGTAATGTTTGGCCTCTGAAATGATCACGATCTGAGCGGACAGCTCTCTGAGGAATCCTGCTCACGTTTAAAGGCATAGTTCGCCAAAAAAAAAAAAAAAAAAAAAAAAAAAAAAACGAAATACCTCATGACGCCTTTATTTTTCTTAAATGGTGCTTTTGGTTCGCTTTACATGCAGTCTGTTTACGATTATCGATTACTGCGGGTAATTTTGTTTTAAAACTTCATACACCTGTTATCCACTGTCATCTCTAAGTAGTGCAAAATGCCTCATGGATTGCCTTTCAAAAACAGGAATCAGATTATGATTATCCTCATAAAGTGCTCTATCAATACTGTCAAATTGTCTTTGTGGCGTGACAAAAAGCATTTTCACGGATCAGTTCAGCTGTAAGGGACAAACGTGGCATTTGAAATCACATTAGTTTCGTGCTGTTTATTGTTTGGCAATATTTGCTGGCTGCTTCACATCTTTTCTGCGCTGCGGGCTTCAGGCCAGCGGCTGACGGTCAGACAGATGAAGTTTAAACTGGGTTTTTAAAGCATTTCACAACAGATGCTGATCACGGCTGATGCTCTGAGCACATACACCTACGGGAATCTCATCTCTTATCACATAATTGTGTTTAAAAAATATTCAGTACTTATTACTTTCTGTTCCAGTCATGTGAGAAGAAAAAATGCTGCATAATCTTATATTTTCGTTAAAACTATTAAAAGAAATAGCTGTTTTAAAACCTGTGATCTGCCTACATAGTCGACGTGTGTGTGTGTGTGTGTGTGTGTGTGTGTGTGTGTGTGTGTGTGTGTGTGTGTGTGTGTGTGTGTGTGTGTGTTATGTGTGTATGTGTATACACACACCCACATATACACCGATCAGTCATAACATTATGACAAGTGTAGGTGAAGTGAATAGCACTGATGATCTCTTCATCACGGCTCCTGTTCGTGGGTGGGATATATCAGGCAGCAAGTGAACATTTTGTCCTCAAAGTTGATGCATTAGAAGCAGAAAAAAATGGACAAGCATAAGGATTTGAGTGAGTTTGACAAGGGCCAAATTGTGATGGCTGTGACTGGGTCAGAGCATCTCCAAAACTGCAGCTCTTGTGGGGTGTTCCCGGTCTGCAGTGGTCAGTCTCTATCAAAAGTGCTCCAAGGAAGGAACAGTGGAGAACCGGCCACAGGGTCATGGGCGGCCGAGGCTCATTGATGCACGTGGGGAGCGAAGGCTGGCCTGTGTGGTCCGATCAAACAGACGAGCTACTGGAGCTCAAATTGCTCCAGAAGTTAATGCTGGTTCTGATAGAAAGGTGTCAGAATACACAGAGCATCAGTTTGTTCTGTATGGGGCTGCAGATCAGTCAGGGTGCCCATGCTGACCCCTGTCCACCGACAAAAGCATCATCAGTGGCACGTGAGCATCAGAACTGGACCACGGAGCAATGGAAGAAGCTGGTCTGGTCTGATGAATCACGTTTTCTTTTACATCACTTGGATGGCCGGGTGTGTGTGTGGCTTACCTGGGGAACATATGGCACCAGGATGCACTATGGGAAGCAGGCAAGCCGGCGGAGGCAGTGTGATGCTTTGGGCAATGTTCTGCTGGGAAACCTTGGGTCCTCCCATCCATGTGGATGTTACTTTGACACGTACCACCTACCTAAGCATTGTTGCAGACCATCTTCAGCCTTTCTCTACGAGTTTGGTAGAAAAAGGGGGACCAATACAATAATAGGATATAGGATATAGCAGATTTTTGTGTATACATAGGGGAAACTATAATAACTATATCTTAGGGGGCAACACATTTAAGCAATCTACTTTTGTGGACAGGTTTAATGTCTGGAGCATGTTTTTAAATGCTACCTACATAGGCAGCTCACTAGGTTTTGCAACAGAGCTCTAGTTTTAATTAACTTTATGGCTGAGATTCCCCTGCAGTGGCCTAGAAAACTTCATAAGAATTTTTTCTATATATCTGTCATTCATCAGATCCACTGATGCCCAGGATATACTCTTATGACACACGCTGAGATAAGCCTGTATGGTTCTCGAGTGCATCAGAGTCCCAAATCTCACCAACTCTCGCCTTTCTGCGGCGCTGTCGGGCCGATGGCTGTTTCCTCAGATAAAGCAGAATATTTTAAGAGTATCTATCAGATATCCTTCTGTTCCTAATCCCACAGGATCGCTACTGTGGCCTGCGGTGGACTTGCTCTGTGATGGCAGATCCCATGTACATGGCATTAATGCATGTTTTTGTTTACTGTAGCATTATTTTGCAGAGGCATGTGTCGGGATACATTAAGCTCTGTTTAAGTGCACTCATAAAGCGTCATCTGTTTGTGTAACTTTATACTGGATTAATGTGCCCTAAACCCTGAATGCTCTCAGGCTAGCAGAGGGTTCGCTCTGAGATGGCAGAGCATTACGTTCTTATCCCTAATGCTCCTGTACAGACCTATTATTCAGGATTTGGAGCAAAATTGTCATGGATACAGAGATTATACATGCACTTAATACAGTTTTACCTCAACCGGAGAAGGTGGTGGAGCTTCAGTTCAACATTAATCAAAATATCCATTATTCAGCACTGGAGATTTGCATAACTTTTCCTCACGTTTTCATTTCATTCGTAGATGTTCTAGACTAGAGTCACTTTCACATATGAACTACAGTCCTTTTATTTGTGTTCTTGGTAGCACAGAGGTTTTTTTCATTTATTTGTTTTTTGTCATTAGGCCATGATAATTTGATGCAACGCTTTACATGCAAAAATAAACCAGATGACTGACAAAATGTCCTGTCCAGTCAGGACAAAAACTCTTAGCATATATTAAAACTTTAAAGGTGTCTTTATATATAATTGTATTTAGTGCGGTCAAATTATTAATCGCATCTATCATAAAAAAATTGTTTATGTTATATTATCTTATGTTATATCATATTATGGTGCTGTCAAACAATTAATCATATCCAAAAAAGATTGTTTATATAATATGTGTGTGTACTATGCATAATCATTATGTACATTTCAATACACACACACACACACACACACACACACACACATACATATATATATATATATATATATATATATATATATATATATATATATATAATGTGTGTGTATATGTATGAAATATATTTTGTGTATAAATATTTATATAATTTATATTAGATAAATATAAATAATTTAACACATTTTTCTTAAATACAGTGGGGCAAAAAAGTATTTAGTCAGCCACCAATTGTGCAAGTTCTCCCACTTAAGAAGATGAGAGAGGCCTGTAATTTTCATTATAGGTTCACTTCAACTATGAAAGAAAATCGCATTGTCTGATTTTTAAACAATGTATTTGCAAATTATGGTGAAAAATATGTATTTGGTCAATAACAAATGTTAAACTCAATACTTTGTTAAATACCCTTTGTTGGCAATGACAGATATCAAACACTTTCTGTAAGTCGCCACAAGGTTTTTACACACTGTTGCTGATAGTTTGGCCCATTCCTCCATGCAGATCTTCTCTAGAGCAATAATATTTTGGGGCTGTCACTGGGTAACACAGATTTTCAACTCCTTTCAAATATTTTCTATGGGGTTGAGACCAGGAGTCTAGTTAGGCCACTCCAGGACCTTGAAATGCTTCTTAAGAAGCCACTCCTTCGTTGCCCGGGCGGTGTGTTTGGGATCATTGTCATGCTAAAAGACCCAGCCACATTTCATCTTCATTGCCCATGCTGATGTAACGAGGCTTTTACTCAAAATCACGATACATGGCCACATTCATTCTTTCCTTTACACGGATCCCTTTGCAGAAAAACACCCCCAAAGCATGATGTTTCCACCCTCATGTTTCACAGTAGGTATGGTGTTTCATCTGACCATATAACATTCTCCTAATCCTCTTCTGGATCATCCAAATGCTTTCTAGGAAACTTCAGATGGGCCCGGACATGTACTGGCTTAAGCAGGGGGACACGGCTGGCACTGCAGGATTTGAGTCCCTGGCGGTGTAGTGTGTTACTGATGGTAGCATTTGTTACTTTGGTCTCGGCTCTCTGCAGGTCATTCACTAGGTCCCCTCGTGTGGTTCTGGAATTTTTGCTCACCGTTCTTGTGATCATTTTGACTCCACAGGGTGAGATCTTGCGTGGAGCCCTAGATCAATGGAGATTATCAGTGGTCTTGTATGTCTTCCATTTTCTAATAATTGCTCCCACAGTTGATTTCGTGAATCATTGCAGATTCAGTCTTCTCAGCCTGGTGCAGGTCAATAATTTTGTTTCTGGTGTCCGTTGACAGCTCTTTGGCCATAGTGGAGTTTAGATTCTGACTGTCTGAGGTTGTGGACAATGTGTCTTTTATACTGATAATGAGTTCAAACAGCCGCCATTAATACAGGTAACTAGTGGAGGACAGAGGAGCCTCTAAAGAAGGTTACAGATCTTTCAGAGCCAGAAAGTTTTTTTGTAGGTGACCAAATACTTATTTTCCACCATAATTTGCAAATAAAATCTTTAAAAATCAAACAATGGGGTTTTCTGGATTTTTCTCATTCTGTCCATGTGTGTGTGTGTGTGTGTGTGTGTTTGTATAATATACACAGTACACGCACAAATATTATGTAAAAACACTTTTATTTTGGATGTGATTAATCATGATTAATCGTTTGACAGCACTAATCATATATCATATGTTTTCTTAATCTCAGTATTTATTTTGTAAATATTAAACTTTTTTTCGATGATGTATGGAAAAAATAAAAATTGATTTCCATGTTAATTGTTTGAACAGCGCTTTTGCTTAGAAAAAGAAAATTCTACATATAATTTTATACAATAATTAATCATGATTATTTATAATTTGTCATAAAACTCTCATTGGGCTACTGCAATTCCTCTGGTGTGTAACTGCTGAATTTCTTTGAAATGGAGTTCCTCATCCTTTCATTCATATTCAGTTTATAAATACTGAATTTTACACAACCCTGCTGTTCAGTTTCATCTTCTGTCTAGAATCTCTCCACGGAGGTGGATTTGTGAGTATTTGCAAAGTGTGTTTGGGCTTCAGAAGCCAAACATCAATAGCTGCTCTGCTTTAATCTATTAGCCTGATTCAAATGTAGATTGTCCTGTTCTTTAGTCTCTCCCAGCATATGAGTAATACTTGTGCTCAGATGTGTTTTCTGCTCTCTGGGGTGGGTTTCAGACTGTTCTTCAGATGCTCATTAGATTAAATGAGTATTTGTTCACTCAGACAGAGCACTGCTGTGACATGCAGGCACTAACAAAAAAAGTGTCATGGGGAGCATTGATGCTGGAGGATATGTTTGGCTTAGTTATTACTCCATTAGTGGACATTTGCGTCTCCAAACCAACTTATCGTACAAATACCCTGGGGTTTATTGTCTTGAGAAACGCTGCAATAATGATTGGCCACAAATTGGTGAAGTTCATTGTCCCTTGAGACATTTCAACCTACATCCTTTTTTTAGCTCAGATCTTTAAAAGATTATTCTGGGTTTAAATTAAATTGGTTGCATTTGTGGCATAATGTTGATTACCAGTAAAAAATCCATTTGTCCCTCCTTATCTTTAAAAAAGCAGAAATCTGGGTTCCAGGAAGGTGCCGTTGGGAATGGGAATGGAAGCAGGTGACTAAACATTAAATACTGTTTTAATATTATTTAATGGTTTTATTTAATTTTAATTTAAAATGTATTGTTATATTTTATTCTAGTATACTTCCATGGATGGGACTTGTTTGTTCAGCACATCCCACAGATGTTTAAATGGATTGAGATCTGGGGAATTTGGAGTTCAAGTCAACACGTTAAACTCATTGTTGTGCTCCTCAAACCATTCCTGAAGCATTTTTGCTTTGTGGCAGGAGCATTATCTGCTGGAAGAACCACAGCCACCAGAGAATACCGTTTCTAACGAAGGGTGAACATGGTCTGCAACAATGCTTAGGTAGGTGGTACGTGTCAAAGTAACATCCACATGGATGGCAGGACCCAAGGTTTCCCAGCAGAACACTGGCCAAAGCATCACACTGCCTCCGCAGGCTTGCCTTCTTCCCATAGTGCATCCTGGGGCCATGTGTTCCCCAGGTAAGCCACGCACACACACCCGGCCATCCACGTGATGTAAAATAAAGCGTGATTCATCAGACCAGACCACCTTCTTCCATTGCTCCGTGGTCCAGTTCTGATGCTCACGTGCCACTGATGGTGCTTTCGGTGGTGGACAGGGGTCAGCATGGGCACCCTGACTGATCTGCGGCTATGCAGCCCCATACACAACAAACTGATGCTCTGTGTATTCTGACACCTTTCTATCAGAACCAGCATTAACTTCTAGAGCAATTGTAGCGCCAGTAGCTCGTCTGTTTGATCGGACCACACGGACCAGCCTTCGCTCCCCACGTGCATCATTGAGCCTCGGCCGCCCATGACCCTGTGGCCGGTTCTCCACTGTTCCTTCCTTGGAGCACTTCTGATAGAGACTGACCACTGCAGACCGGGAACAGCCCACAAGAGCTGCAGTTTTGGAGATGCTCTGACCCAGTCGTCTAGCCATCACAATTTAGCCCTTGTCAAACTCGCTCAAATCCTTACGCTTGCACATTTTTTCCTGCTTCTAACACATCAACTTTGAGGACAAAATGTTCACTTGCTTCCTAATATATCCCACCTGTGCACGCGTGTGTGCACACGACTTCGTGTGTGTAAGTAAAAAAGACGAAATAGAAGCATTTTCACTAGTGCTACATTTTAAGTGCGTCACCATAACCTTGATATATTTTTAAGAGAATGAGGGATGAGTTGAGGCCCTTTTTGTTTTAATCAACACTGAGCACATCTGAACCCAGAATTTACCTTTGACAATTCAGCCAACTTTAGGGCCAGTTGGTCATTCGTTGTGCCTCAGCAGAAACGCACACATGAGAGACGTCTGTAAACTACAGCTGCTTTATTTAAGGCTCGTGTTGTTCTAGTTATTCTTTTTTTAGGAAACTTGTGCTCAGCTGTTCCTCGGGATGTCCTCAGACGCTCTCACTGGGTAGCGGGCTGCTTTTGAACCGCAGATGTGGCAGCAGGGCAGACCCAGTGAGTGTGTTTTGCCCTGTAGAGGTCAGTCCTGAGCCATCGGATAGAAATACAACCTCTCTCGAGGTTATAGCCAGAGAACACTTAGCCTAAAAGAAGCAGATCAGTTCAGATACAGAGTTGATCTCTGATGTGATACGTTGGGTTTCAGTAGGTTGAAAGGTGCAGCCTGAAAAGCTGGAAGGCAACCTGTAGTCATAGCAACAAGCGGTGTTTAAAGCGCAGAAGCTAATGTGCTCAATACCTCAGTCTCAGGAGGAAGAAACAAGTACATGTGTCAAGCATGTCAAAGTATAGTTTGAAAAACCAGGCGCACAACTTTCATATGGATATATGCATGATGTTCAGTGCTCTCAAGTCTCTGCAAAACCTTCATTTTTATTAGATCAACATCAAACTATTGCATATACAGACATTTATTTTATAAAATATGTCCTGTAATTTCCTTAATTTCCTAGCTTATGTAATGCATATTTATATCTGCTTAATGTAAACATGAGTGATTTATTTTCTTATTTCATCAAAGGAAGTATTGTATTTTATGTATTTATATAGAGCGGGGTCCAAAAGTCAGAGAGACAAACTTAAAATCACATTGAAACCTGAAAATAAGCAGATTGGATTTTTAAGAGAAATAAATATTCAGCTTTCATGCACCTGCTACTGTGATTTAACAAAAATAATACAATAATACAATATATTTAAAAAAAAAGGCATTTCTCATTGTCATGTACTTTTTCATTTCAAATTTTCACTCAAATTGTTATGATGATGATGATTGTGTGCGTGTGCGTGTGCGTGTGCGTGTGCGTGTGTGCACGCGCACCAGCCAGCGGTTTCAAAATGCTTATAAATCATACAGGATGATTTTTTTTGGGAAAGTAAAGATGCAGAATGTTTCCTGTGATGGGTAGGTTTAGGGTGTGTGTGTGTGTGTGTGTGTGTGTGTGTGTGTGTGTGTGTGTGTGTGTGTGTGTGTGTGTGTGTGTGTGTGTGTGTGTGTGTGTGTGTGTGTGTGTGTGTGTGTGTGTGTGTGTGTGATGGGTAGGTTTAGGGTGTGTGTGTGTGTGTGTGTGTGTGTGTGTGTGTGTGTGTGTGTGTGTGTGTGTGTGTGTGTGATGGGTAGGTGCAGGGGCAGTGTAAGGGGGATAGAAAATACGGTTTGTACAGTATAAAAACCATTACGCCTATGGAGAGTCCCCACAAAGATAGTGAACCAGACGTGTGTGTGTGTGTGTGTGTGTGTGTGATGGGTAGGTTTAGGGTGTGTGTGTGTGTGTGTGTGTGTGTGTGTGTGTGTGTGTGTGTGTGTGTGTGTGTGTGTGTGTGTGATGGGTAGGTTTAGGGTGTGTGTGTGTGTATGTGTGTGATGGGTAGGTTTAGGGGCAGGGGCAGTGTAAGGGGGATAGAAAAGTGAACCAGACGTGTGGTGTGTGTGTGTGTGTGTGTGTGTGATATGAAATATACTTAATATAGTTTTTTTGCTTGTGCTTTGGGATTTTTGGACACTGCTATCAATAATCAGAGCAGCCTGTTATTCACATTTTCGGGCTGAATATTATTTATACTGCAGTGTGTGTTCATATTATTTTGAGTTTTTTTTTTAATCTCCTCTGTAGTAAACACGCTCCTGATTATTTTATTTTTGCTTTAGGCTTTCATCAGATCCAAATACGAAAGCAGAGATAATTAGGGAACAATGCGGCAGAGCTAAAAATACAACACAGGAGAATAACATTCAATTTAATAAACATTCAATACGGTAAAGATCTGGGTTCAGCCCTGACAGGAAGAGCACCTTTATCCTTTATTTATTATTTATTTACAGGTTATTTTACACCTGTAATGGAAGGGGAAGCTTTATGAACCTCGTGATTTGATTTGACTGCGGTCATGATCCAATTATAAATATGCTTTTATAATAATAATCAATAATTTGAAGCTCGCCTATAGGTTTCATGCATCCAAGTTCAAAAAAACGTTAATATGCTCTTAATACACATTGCAGCATCACCATTTGTCTGAAAAGGTTCAAGTATGAAGATTAGTTTTTTCTAAACCCTCCTTTCTAAAGGTGCGTTCAGGTCATGTCTTAAAGATCGTATTTACGAGTTGAACGCCACCATGAAGTGGTAAATATAGAGGGAAGTTTAAGCCCCGATCTGTGTGAGTGTCCGTGAGAAACACGAAGGAATCAATGGATGTAACGTCTGTTATATATGAATATAACGGGTATTAGCAGTGGCTCTGTCAGGCTCTTTCATTTACAACGCTAGCATTGTAATATCAATTATTCTAATATATAACGATAACATTAACAGTTGCTTCATAATGCGAAAGATTAAAACTCACCTGATGCAAATTCTTTGTTTTTTATTTTTCTATAAGCAGAGTTAACAATACCTTGCGGTATTTTCGTGAAATTCATTAAAAGAAGGTACACCGCCATCTTGCTCCGACCAAAGAGACTTGAACGCACATGATGTCATAAACACGACTTCAGTTCTCACCTCAATACGAACATCCCAGGAGGACTAGAATGCGCCATAAGAGCCTACTCTGTTCTGATTGGTCAGATGGCCCAGTCTGTTGTGATTGGTCTACTCTGCTCTGATTGGTCAGATGGCCCAGTCTGTTGTGATTGGTCTACTCTGCTCTGATTGGTCAGGTGGCCCAGTCTGTTGTGATTGGTCTACTCTGCTCTGATTGGTCAGGTGGCCCAGTCTGTTGTGATTGGTCTACTCTGCTCTGATTGGTCAGATGGCTCAGTCTGTTGTGATTAGTCTACTCTGCTCTGATTGGTCAGATTGCTCAGTCTGTTGTGATTGGTCTACTCCGCTCTGATTGGTCAGATGGCTCAGTCTGTTGTGATTGGTCTACTCTGCTCTGATTGGTCAGATGGCTCAGTCTGTTGTGATTGGTCTACTCTGCTCTGATTGGTCAGATTGCTCAGTCTGTTGTGATTGGTCTACTCTGCTCTGATTGGTCAGATGGCTCAGTCTGTTGTGATTGGTCTACTCTGCTCTGATTGGTCAGATGGCCCAGTCTGTTGTTATTGGTTTGCAGCAATCAACACTTGCAGCAGTGCTTCCCAAAAAACAACCAAAAACCTATCTGACCTTAGGCTCCAGATCTTCCTCAGTACTTGAAACACAGTGGTATGAACAGTAATGATGATAACGGTTTATAAATTCGATTACGAGTCCTCATCCTTTGGAAATGTAGCAAAGTCACAACGACAACCAGAACCAAAGTCTCCAAGTCGCAGCTATAACTCCAGTGTTTGAGGGTCAAAGCAGACGCAGCCAATGAAGACCATAGACTGGCATTATGCAAATGTTACAAACCCACATTGGTTCCAGAAGGAAAGGCAGGACTGGCTTATTTCAGGACGTTCAGAATCAGTTCTTTCTTTTAGAAGATATCCATTTCTCTTGCATTTTGATCTTTGAAACTTTTCAGACCTTTTACATCCATATATGGCTTTATTACACTGTAAGGTAATATCCAAAAAAATCCTAATAGGAGCTCTAAATATAAATTTTTGTGAATCAGTTTGATTGAATCATTTGAGTAGCAGCTGTTCTTTACAGCGGCTCTGCTCTCTCAATCGCTCCTGATATACCTCTGTCAGGCTCAAAGCCGAGTGTGTGCAGGGTTAATGGATTTCGTGTGATGGGATCTTCATATCGCTGGAGGGGCCGAGACCGCCGAGACCTGTGCAGACGTGACACATTTTAAAAATGGATAGAGCTGAAAATGGGACATTTATGGTGATTTATTGTCATTCGGACGAAACCATACGAATGTCTCGTTTAAATGATGAGCCATGTTTTCCAATTAAATTGTGGGTGCGTAGCCTGCCAGAATGATAGCTCTGTTCCTCATATATCACGTGTGTGTGTGTGCGCGCGCTGTGTGTGTGTGTGCGCGTGGCCTGGTAATCCCTACGTTATGGGGACAAAATGACCCCACAAAGATGGCAATATCCGAAATCCTTGTCCTTGTGGGGACATTTTTAGGTCCCCATGAGGAAAACATCTTATAAATCACACACCAGGAGTTTTTTGAGAAAGTAAAAATGCAAAATGTTTCCTGTGATGGGTAGGTATAGGGGCAGGGGCAGTGTAAGGGGATAGGATGTACAGTTTGTACAGTATGAAATCCATTACGCCTATGGAATGTCCCCATAAAACATGAAAACACGACGCGTGCGTGCGTGCGTGCGTGCGTGCGTGCGTGTGTATAGGTAGAAAAGACATCTGTTTAAAGAAAGACCTCTGTATATACGTGCGTGTCAGGTTTGAGGGAACCAAATGCTTTCACAAACCTACCTGGTAGTCGCTACAAACAAAACAGCTTCATAGAACCATTAAATGGTGTATTATATCACCTGAAAATAGGCTAAACACCTATAGTAATTACAAGTATGCTAATTAAAAACATTAGACATCAACATTCTGCACTGTCAGATTTTTTTTTACATTTCTGTCACTGGGGCGGTACCCTAAGGGAGTGGTTCCCAACCACATTCCTGGAGCCCCCCTAAAGCCTAGTTCAGACTGCACGATTTTCAAACTCATCGGGTCACTGCTCTATTCACACTGCATGACTATCTGGGGTATCATTCAGTCACTGCTGTGTTCACACTGCACGATGGTTTGACGACAGAGGAGTTCACACTGCATGACTGAACAAGAGGAAGAATCGCCCACAACTCTCTCGCTCTCCGGTGTGCAAACTACGTTTCCCAAACACACGTGCGATGTGACAAGTAAACAACGCGAGATCACACGTGCGTCTGACCGGAGTTCTCGCGCGATACTTGGAATTGTTATTAAAAATGATAAACTGCACAAAGTTTGCTTCAAATTGTATGTGCGCTAAATTGTGGAGAAAAAGAAAAAAGATTATGGCGGAAGAAATTGTTGGAGAGACAGAGGGAGCCAGGATTTTGTTCTGCAAAGACAGTTTGAGGTAAATAAATAATTATTTAATGTGCTGCTGCTGTGGCTGGATGTGCAAATGTTTGGCCTTTTTTTCTGTTTGATAGAATTGTAAATATATCTATTAAAATACTGAAATTCTGCTTTATAACTCCTCCCTGAACCTCCTGCTGCCCTGTATCTCACTCTCTCATTGGCTGTCGGTGTAATTTTCAGTCAGAACGCTGTTCACACAGCAGGAGTTTGAATCGCCGACAGGTCCAGATATTTAGCATGCCAAATATCTCACCGGCGTCGGCGATTCTCTCTGATCGCGTCTATGATCATTCATACTGCGTGATTGTCACTCACGTGCACGAGCACCGATTTGCCTGTGATCTCGAGCATTTGTCGGCGATTTCGCAAAACCTGTCGGCGACTCAAAATCGGGGCAAAAATCGGGCAGTGTGAACTAGGCTTTACACTACACATATCTCCTTTGACTGACACACCCATTTCAGGTCTTTGAGTCACTACTAATGAGCTGATGACCTGAATCAGGTGTGTTTGATTGAGGAGACATGCAAAATGTGCAGTGTTAGGGGGGCTCCAGGAATGTGGTTGGGAACCACTGCCCTAAGGTACAAAACCGAAAAGGTACTAATATGCACTCTTAAAGTACTGATATGTACCTTTTAAGGTACTTTTAGGGGTTAGTAAGGTACAAAGATGTACCTTTTCACTTTTGGACCTCAGGGTACCGCCCCAGTGACAGAACTGTATCTTTTCTGTACTGTAGTGTGTGTCCATGATTTAAAAAGTATGTCTGTAAGTCTCTTAATAATTGTGCTCAGTAATGCAACTTTATTTAACCAATCTGAATCCTCACAAAATGCAAAATGTCTAATTTAGCCAATTAATAATTTTTGGGGGGAAACTGAATATTTCCTCATCAACAAAATATAAGCAAGCAAGACGATACATGTTAATTTTTCATCAATTCATTCTTATGCACGGTTTTATATATGACTCTTATAAAGTGAACTCTGCGATATAGAATAGAACAGAATAGCTCACGAAGCAAACATTGTCAGTCTGACAACAAAAGCGAAAACAAGCAGCGACTAAATATTTTAATAATGAATAGAAAATAATCCCATAAAACTGACTGCATAATTTATTTTTGCTGCAGTGCATGATGGGAGCTCTTAAATCCTTAACCTCCTAAGACCAGAAAACAGTCGTTTGAATTGAGTTATTTATTTATTTAATGTCATCACATTGTTAAGGGCATAAAAAACTAATGGGATTTATTTTAATTTTTTCTGAAAAATGACAATTAATTTTCAGATTTCAGGATTTTAAATTTAAACTTTGTTTAAAGAGGATTCTCAACTATGTTATGAAAGATATAACAGAATGAATTCATATACAACTTTACTTTATGCAATATGTGGCCATACATGGGTTTTCTTGTTCAGTGGATCTATCCACTGGATCTAATTTGCATATGTATGTATTCTTGGAGCAAAGAATTTAATAATGGGAGTAATATTTGCCAACATTTTCATAATAATATCTAATATTTTATAGGAACATTGATATGTAATTCCTTTCCCTGTTCTCCTAAAATCCCTGATAAACATGCTTTAAATAGTTCCCCTAAAAAAAATGTCATTATTTACTCTCACTCAAGCTGATCCAAACCTGTATGAGTTTCTTTGTTCTGCTGAAAAAAAGGAAAATTAGAAACATGTTTGTAACAAAGCAGATTGAACAATCATTCACTAATCCCTATCATAGTAGGGGAAAATACTGTGGTAGTGAATGGTAGTTCTATCTGCTTTGTTACAAACATTCTTTCAAATATCTTTTTTTTGTGTTCAGCAGAACAAAGAAAAATGTTGACACCATTTTCATTTTTGGGTGAACTATACCTTTAAGTCCCCCGGTAACCCGGTGCCCTCTATTGAGGACATGTATGGAATCAATGCAACAAAGTTTTTTGGCTTTTACCATGAATATGTTAGCCCTAATATTATCTATAAGCTAGTGCGCTCCAAAAAAAATGACAAAATTCACATTTAGAAGATATGAGCTTTAAAACCTACAGTCTCTCACTTCCACCAATATTGATCAATGTCTTTGATCAATTACTTTTTTGACTTTCATCACTGCACTTCAGCTTCTCATCAGATTTTCTGTCCAATCAAATACGCTCTAGAATCTGAAGCCCCGCCCCCTAAAAGACACTGAAGCTGCGGCTGAAATCAGTCACTTGTTCATTAACTGTTTTCTTCATGGTGAAAGGCACATAGTTCACTACATAGGGGATAGGGAACGAATTGATGAAGTCTGGTTTAGTTTCACGCGCACCGCCGCAACACACACACACACACACACACACAGTTACACAGATAGCACAGAGCGGATCACACATGTGTGAGCACACGAAACATATCGGACCAGAATGCTGTATATGGAGCAGGTTATGATGAGAAACGGTTCGAGATTAGGAGGAAACTGGCTTTACCGAGCTCAACGGCTGTAGACAAGCTGTAATATAAACAAAACACTATTGGCTATTTCTAAAAAGGGGGAGGAGCTTTTCGATATTTCCCGTCTTCCTGTTTCAAGGGAAATTATTCAACACTTTGAATAATGCTTTTAAAAGTTTTTCCTGTGGTCTATCCAATTGATGTCTTTCCTGGTTGGGTTGAAACACGCCTCATAATCACAGCCCAATGGAGCAGTTTCAGACTCATATTCTGACTAGAATTGAGTATAACCACGTCAGGCTAGGAACATTCATGTTTTTCACTGAGGTGTGACCTGAAAGCTGAGGAATTGTGGTGTGTAAATGGAGTTGAAGTCTTTTTTTTCCGATTTGCATACTTCCTTTAGTGAATCGCATGCTTAGACATCCCAGACAGGGCGTGGAAATAAGCAACGCTATCAGCAGGGGCAATTCATTCTAAGTGAATTGCTCCTTTAGTGTCTAAATCAGGTTCCAGGTCACTACATTCTGGAATTGAACATACAACCTTTGCAGTGGCTCCCATATTACACTCACTCTTACATTTACTGTTGTGTGCAAGAGCAATCAACACTTAAACTATTCAATCCCAGACTCCTGGAACAGATCAGGGTCATCCACACCTGGAAATAAACCTGCAACCATTCCATCAGCCGCCACGTCCTTTACCATTAGCCTAAAACAGCATCGGATCTGACTCACACTTTGACATTTATTGCAGTGACACACACACGCACGCGCACGCACACACACCATCATGTTTAATCTTTTAGTGTCCATGTGATTTACAAGCGAATCATGCAAGACTGCAGCATCAGCCGTGACCAGAATGATCTTAACGGACACACACACACATCGAGCATCTGTCCGGAGACGGAGAGCTCTTTACGGTCAGTAGTCACGGTCCAATCACATTCATTCCTTCAACACTGTAAATACTGTTAGTCAACACACTCTAAATAAAATGTCATCGTGAATGTTAATCAATAAATACCGACACTTTAAATAATCTGATCGCAGAGTGTCATGATTAGTGTCCAGATTTACAGCAACCAGATGCTTTAGATAGGAAAAGATCTATATAAATCAGACTTCTGGACAACTAGAATATGAAATTATATGCTATATGTTATGGCCTCAAACTAATTCATCATTATGCAGCTCAGAGAGGTTTTTTGTTTTGTTTTCTGAGGAGAACAAAAATACTATCATTGAATGATGTTTGTGGGTTGGTGTCACTGTCACAATGTTACTTTAGAGAAATGTGATTAATGTATATTACTGGTTCATAATGTTTTTAGAACATTCAGAAGTATTGTTCCCGTAATATTGGTGTAAATGGGTGAATTTAATCGTTCACATACCCAATAAAAAGTTTTTAGAGAACATTCAGAAAAGTTAAATTACTTAGAGTTAGTTTAAAATGAAAATTCATTCATTAATTCCTCACCCTCATGTCGTTCCAAACCTGTAAGGCTTTCGTTCGGAACACTAATTAAGATGTTTTTGATGAAATCTGAGAGCTTTCCTTCCATATACAGCTAAGGAGCTGAAACTTTGACACTTTAAAACAAACCTCATTCGTTCTTGAGAAGTTCAAACGTGCTGCGTAACACGAGAATGAACCTCATTGGTTCTTGAGAAGATCAAACGTGCTGCGTAACACGAGAATGAACCTCATTGGTTCTTGAGAAGATCAAACGTGCTGCGTAACACGAGAATGAACCTCATTGGTTCTTGAGAAGCTCAAACGTGCTGCGTAACACGAGAATTAACCTCATTGGTTCTTGAGAAGCTCAAAAGTGCTGTGTAACACGAGAATGAACCTCAATGGTTCTTGAGAAGATCAAACGTGCTGCGTAACACGAGAATGAACCTCATTGGTTCTTGAGAAGCTCAAAAGTGCTGTGTAACACGAGAATGAACCTCAATGGTTCTTGAGAAGATCAAACGTGCTGCGTAACACGAGAATGAACCTCATTGGTTCTTGAGAAGCTCAAACGTGCTGCGTAACACGAGAATTAACCTCATTGGTTCGTAATTTGTAATCTTGTTACTGTATTATTGTAATTATTCTGAAGCAATGTAAAAAAAAAATTAAATAAAATGTGTAAAGACTTTTTTTAATAAATAGTTAATGCAGCATACTTGTTTCTTGTTGAAAAGGTAAGGTAGTTAATAGTGTCCCACATGCCTTTAACTATAAAATCTTTATAAATATTAAAATGGAAAATGAATATACATTGAACTAAAAAACTACACTAAGACAGAAGACTTTGAATCCTCATCTCCTGCAGCGCTAATAAAAACTTTCTCTCTGTTTGACCCAAGTGTCTGCTATTAGTTCTGGACTCTTGAGTGATGAATCTAAATGCATGTATCGATTAACTTTCAGGCTAAAAAATGCAGAATCCGATTCTCTGCTGCTTAAAAGCTTCAAGTGTTCCTCCAGAGAACAGCATCTCCTTTTTTATTAAATCAATGACAGCCATAACCTCCAAAAGGGCCATGAGCCAGTCTGGGGGTAGAGAGGTTTCTTTAATGTCCTTCGGCAATACTCTGAACTTCCTGTTATCTCAGCCCAAATCGAAACATGAAATACCAAATATCTTCGCTCGATCAATAAGAGTCAGTAGCCCTACATGCCTAAGCCTGCTAAAAAAATCCTGATTATTATAGACAGACATGAGTGTGTGTGTGTTTGTGACCTAGCTATACTTTTGGAGACGGATGAAAAATGTCTTGCAAAACTGCTGTAGGGAAGCCTTGTCAAAAGGCAATATGGCCAAAATAATGTCTCGATTTTCACTTGTGAACAAGCTACAGGTACACTATATTGCCAAAAGTTTTGGGATGCCTGCCTTTACATGCACATGAACTTTTAATGACATCCCATTCTTAATCCGTTGAGTTTATTGTGGCGTTAGTATTTTTGTCTTGTTTCTAGTCCAAACATCTAAT
Organism: Pseudorasbora parva; assembly: GCF_024679245.1. Taxonomy (NCBI): domain Eukaryota; kingdom Metazoa; phylum Chordata; class Actinopteri; order Cypriniformes; family Gobionidae; genus Pseudorasbora; species Pseudorasbora parva. The sequence goes on along the minus strand of NC_090196.1, from coordinate 27,505,824 downwards.
AATTCTTAAAACAAGAAGTATTTACTAGACAAGCAAAACTAATTGTCTTGTTTTGGGAAAATGTAATTAAATATATTAAAATTAAAATAAGCAAAATAATCTGCCAATGGGGTGAGCAAAATGATTTTACAGCAAGATTATTTTCCTTACCCCACTGACAGATTATTTTGCTTATTTTAAGCAGTTACAGAGTTATTTTTTTTACCAAAACAAGACAATAATTTTTACTTGTCTAGTAAATGTTTCTTAAAGGTGCACTATACAACTTTCCGTCCACTGGAGGGCGCCTATTCAAAACAAAAGCTTAGTTTGATGACGCAAAGTGTGAGCGCAGCATTTTGGGACGTGGTCTTCACCTCACAGCCGGTGGAAAATAGGACTCGGGCAGAAATCATGTTCATGAATGCGGTTATTAACGTTACTGTAGTGTCCAGTGTTGTGGAGCTGAGCACGGCCGCTGGAGCGATTGTTACACACATACCCGCCTCGCAAACACCGGGACTTTTATCATGACGGGACACATTCACCGAGTGCCTGCAGTATTTCCGCTCTTCCGGTTATGATTATGAGGTAAAGCAGCTCTGTTTATCATATTAGATACATTTAAGTGTGTTGAAAATGATGTTATGACGTTACTCCGTGCGTTCACTTGTTCACACTGCTAAGAGTAAAGCGCTTCGGCCAAATAAAACCCGAAACCGAGGGTAACGCAGATATGACACGATTGACAGGCGACTCGCTCAAACACTATGCTGAAACGTCCCGGTTCATTAGTTAAAATAGCAATTTTCGCACAATTTACAAATAATTGGAAACATTTGGGATATTGGAAGTACTCAACTGAACAAAATATATAACACTGGCCTAGTGGTTTTTGGATATTTTACTGCAAAAATACTACATAGTGCACCTTTAATGTAAGAATTTTTAGAAAATTTGACTAGAAACAAGACAAAAATACTAAGTAATAATACAAGTTTTTTGCAGTGAAGGCCTGGCTCACAGTCTCCATTCTAATTCATCCCAAAGGTTTTCACTCGGGTTGAGGTCAGGGCACATCCCAAAACTGTTTCCACAAAGTCAGGAACATGACATTTTCTAAAAATGTCTTGGTATGCTGAAGTCTTAAGAGTTCCTTACACTGGAACTAGTTTTTTCAGCCATTTAACCAAAACCCCATTCAAAAAACCCATAGACTTTGGAACGATAGAACCAAAACGCTTATTAGAACCAAAAAGTTATTTTCTTCCATGTTGGAATTCCAGTGAGGGAAACAAAGTCATGTCTATCTCAACCCAAACATAAAAACAAACACAACAGAACTACTGTATATAAAGGCTATTCACATTAGCACATTTCAAATTAAGGATTTATACTAATTTTATGTTACTCCATATAAAAAGTACAGACGTGCCAGTTAGTTACTGATATGATGCAGGTACAGAGCTGAAGCAGACTGATATCGTCTTGGTCTGGAGCAATGTTTGCACCACGGCTGCGTCCGAAACCTGGAAAATGCTGTCTTCGGAGGACCCATTTCAAGGCAGAAAGACATCGAGCCACGTCCGAATCTAATGTTTGCTTCACTTCCTGTCTCCTGAGATACCTTCATCTGTTCGATTTTTGAAGGCATCATTCATGTATCCTTCGTTGCCTTTGATATCCCACAATCCTGTGCTTTCCAGTCAGTGACAGTTGAGCTGGGGGAAAAAGATGGCGTCCAGAATTTGCGTTTGCGGGTCAGTTTGTGTGTAAATGTACGTTTTTTTTTACGTTTTTAAACGTATTACATTTTTGATGTCATTTCTAGCGAGAAATCACTACTGTAGTAATTGAGTATGTGTTTAGTTCTCACCAAAGCTCTCTCTATTTAGCTGTAGATGATTAAACTGTTACACTGCCTTAGAAATCTGTCCGAAATTAGTTCCGTGAGGTGCCTTCGTGCACAAAACACTGCCTGCAGAGTTATTGTCTGAGGCAACGAGTCAGCTGACTAGGTTTTCGGACGCAGCCAACCAAGGTAATGTCACATGAAAATAAGCACCCTTGCATTTCCAGTTTTCAGCAGAGATTTATATTGGAAATTTGTGGTGGCGCTGTAGAGCTGAGGAGGGCTCCGAGACCGCCTGCCCTGCTTGGTATCATGAATACATGCCGGCCGAATCCATGAGCTACATTTTAATATACCCTGCTCACTTTACGGCTTAAAATAGACTAGAAAATACTAAAAATATTTGTTGCAGAATGCTGAACACATTTATAATGTATTATTAATGTATGTAGAGGTCTATGTTTGGATGAATATTTTGGTGGAGCTCTGCCTCACCTGCCCATACAGACGAGCCGTGGCTGCCTATAGTCCAGTTCAAACAGATTTGTAAATGATGGGCCCTGGAGCTCATTATTTGCTGTCTCTCTGAAACCGCATAGCTGGACCTCTGGCCGGTGCGGTTGAGAGGGTTCTGGCACCTTTCCGCAGCACCTGAGCTCGGTGACACAGCTGCTAATTACAGCAGTGTGTGACACATGGCCACGGCACACACTCTCTGATCTCTCTCTCCCGCTCCCTAATCAGCAATCAAGAGCTCCAAACGTTCCCCCACTTCAGATGATCCCAGATGCTCCAAACATTTCCACCAATTTGCTGGGCAGCGTTTTGGCTGTGATTCTCATTAAAACATGCATGTTCTGTTAATCGAGCTCAGCACCTAGTCTGATATTAAATCTTTTCTACAATCAATACAATGAACTGAACATGGATTATACTTAACATATATGACTATAATACTATGGAGCATTTCACACACAAGTCATGGATATGCTTAAAATTGCCAAAAGTTTTGGGATGTGTGTCTTTGCATGCACATGATCTTTAATGATATCCCATTGTTAATCCGTAGGGATTAATATGGAGTTGGCCCACCCTTTGCAGCTATAACAGATTCAACTCTTCTGGGAAGGCTTTCTAAAAGGTTTAGGAGTGTGTTTATGGGAATCTTTGACCATTCATCTAGAAGTGCATTTGTGAGGTCAAGCACTGTTGGCTTGCACTAATTCATCCCAAAGCTGTTGAGGCCAGTACTCTGTGCAGGCCAGTCAAGTTCCTCCACACCAAACTCGCTCATCCATGTCTTTATGGACCAACTCTTTGGGCACTGGAGCGCAGTCATGTTGGAACAGGAAGGGGACATCTCTAAAACTGTTCCCACAAAGTTGGGAGCATGAAATTGTCCAAAATGTCTTGGTATGCTGAAGCCATAAAAGTTTATTTTACTGGAACTAAGGGGCCAAGGCCAACCCCTGAAAAACTACCCCACATCATAACCCCCCTCCACAAAACTTTACACTTGACACAATCTAGTCAGGCAAGTACCGTCCTCCTGGCAACCGCCAAACCCAGACTCGTCCATGGGATTGCCAGACAAAGAAGTGTGATTGGTCACTCCAGAGAACACGTCTCATTGCTCTAGAGTCAGTGGCGGCGTGCTTTACACCACTGCATCCTACACTTTGCATTGCACTTGATGTAAGGCTTGGATGAGCTGCTCGGCCATGGAAACCCATTGAAGTTCTCTACACACTGATCTTGAGCTCATCTGAAGGCCACATGATGTTTGGAGGTCTGTAGCTATTGACTCTGCAGAAAGTTGGTGACTTCTACCCACTTTGACCCTCAGTATGCGCTGACCCCGCTCTGTGATTTTGCGTGGCCTATCACTTCGTGACTGAGTGGCTGTTGTTTCCCAACTGCTTCCACTTGGTTATAATGTAAAAAAGAGGAAGAATTCAGTGATTTGGAGGCGTGTCCCAATACTTTTGGCAATTTAGTCTATATAATAAAACATTTCACCAATGGTGGTCTAATAATGAATAATTATAATTAATAACAATAATTATCAAAAAATGTCCCTGCTTGGTGAACGGAAATATTTTATTTGCATTTTAAAACATGATTAAGGGTTCGTTTACATGACGACAATGTACTAAAAACTCAAAAGGATCCCTGTTCACATGAGTCTGCGAACATGATTTAAAAGGCTGTATTTTTGCTCCTATTTTATATGAAACGTTAAAATGAAATAATCTTCAAAAATAAATAAATTAATATAATTATATTATATAATGACTTGATTATTTAGATTTTTGGTTCTATTATTCTTTGTCCATTAGCGGTGGGTATTTTTCTGCACGTTTTCTCATTACATCAGCTGGTGACTGCAAGTCAATAAGAGCGTAAACTTTTTTATTTAATTTTTTATATAAAAAAATGTTTTTTGTTTTGTTGTTTTTGTTTATGGTTATGTATGTGTGCATGCATATACTGAATTGTATGTATATACCTATATGTCATGCTATCTTGTGTAACATTATTGCAACTGGAATTTTGCTTGTTGACCAAAAAACTAAATAAATAAATAATAATAAAATAATAAAGTTGTATTATTTTATTTATCTAAGCTAGAGTCTTTATGAATGAGTCATTTAAAGCAATCACTCAAATGATTAACTCAAAAACAATGAAAATAAAATAAAAATTCTAAATTGGTTTAACTTAAAGTAAAAATGTATCTTAAAATGACCTTTATTTTGAGTTTATTGAAATCACAAATTTTAGTTAATACAATAAAGAAGACTAATTCTGAAGGTTAATTCTGCAGAGGCTGTGTTTAGCACTCTTTTCTTTGTTAAAACTAAAAATAGACATAATTGGCAATAGTGTGTATATTCTACTGTATAATATAAGTGTTAGGCCTACGTAATTATTGTTATACTAAATTATCTCTCGCCGTCTCTAATTAGCACAAACACACTCGAGCAGAAGAGTGGCAAGGCAATTTAACACATGAAAACAGTGTGTGTAGAGGTCAGACAGGACAAGCCCGTGTACCACATGGGTTCTTGCTCTGAAAACAAATCTGCAACACAACTCAGACCGAGCACATCTGGATGGTGTGGTGGTTAATAAAGCTGGTAACTGGAAGATTGCTGGTTTGAAATCACCAAGAGTTACTCCAGATGGTCTGAACCTGTAATACATTTATGGCGACATCATAGAAATCAAGACATATCTAGGGCATTTCCTAGTTTTGACGCTCTTATTTTCTTCAACAACAACAACAACAAAAAATGTGTAGCCTATAATAATTATTCCGAGCGAATTCTAGAACCGCATGTCGAGTTGTTGGATGAGATGCAGAGAGTTCTGGCACTCCGTTTGAGTTCAGTTACAGGCATAATTTCTGTCAGTTAAACTCCCTGGAGATCCGTCAGGGCGATATATTGATCCTGCAGCTCCGTGTGTGACTGACAGACAGCAGCCCAGCGCGGCAGGAGACGCCACTGTTTACATGATTCTCCAATGACTCACAGCCATGTTGCCTCGCCATGCATAAATTAGCATTGCATTTATTACAGTAAAAATTCATGAAATACATTTTTTATGAAGATATTTCTTCCTCTTTTTTTAAAGCTCCACCTGGTGCAAGCAAATAATATTGCTAACACTTTACAAAAATAATTAATTTATCAGAACCCCTGAAAAACAAAGTGCACACATAACAAAAAACAAAAAGTAGAGAACAAATAAACACGACACACCTGGATGGTTTACCCATAGCTTTAAAATTGTATTATTTATATATACAGCAGGATTTCTTCAGGCGTTTTTATATTATCTTAAGACTGAATGTTGCTGTTTAAATAAATATAAGGAATTTGGCATGCTAGAGTGGGAACTAGGGGAGCGCAGGGCACAACCTAACGTGGGGTTTGTTGTAACACACATGGTTTAACACTTTACACACATGCCAGAATGACGAAACTTTACGTATTTAGGGGTTTAACCCCGGCCTCCTGGCCAAATTTGCCCTTTGGCCTCTGTCCATTATGGCTGTAAAGGGAGTCCATCCTGATTGGCTCCATCCTTCCGTCTCCTCTCCACCAATCAGCTGTTCTGGCGCAATATGGTTACCGTGGCATCATCAGGTGATGCTGCACATTGGTGATGGTTGAGGAGATTCCACCCCTTCTATATGGAAAGTGCTTTGAGTACCCAAAAAAGCACTATATAAATGTAACAAATTATTATTATATTATTATTTACTAGTTGTCATATCAACATTATTTAGAGAAAAAAATGTGCCAAAATTAAAAAAAAATCTTTGGAAGATATCGCTGAACATTTATTTAACAAAAGCAAAAGTACATTTCTTAAGTTTATTTCTTATAGCTTATTTTATTTATCTCATTATTCATTGTAATGTTTTGAACTAGCTATAGCTATATTCAGCGACGTGAAACTCAAACATGTGTGTATTTTCAATGATTAAAAAAGTCCATTATTTTATTGACACTATTTTAGTTTGTTTTGGATAATTATTTGATTATATCCGATAACATTTTAAACTGTCATGGTCATGTTATAATGAACCTCACCTATGGGGACTATGTTGCACCTATGTTGTCACATTTCACTTCTATTCTTTCAGGGTAAACCAAGAAAAAAGTATACTCTGTATTAATGAAACAACCACAGTATTGTAGTAGACATGTGGGAAATTAATGTGGGGGGAAATAAATACTCTGAACCCAAGGTGGAATTATACAAATGTATAAAGTCAAAAAGTTTTAGGTGCCCCGCTCTCCCCTATATCACTCCTTTTAAAAAATGCTCTTTGAAACAATGATAAACAAAGATTTTTGTTTTTAAAGAATTTACTTTAATGAACATGTAGTAATTGTAAGTTACATGTAAGTATTCAGTAAATACTCCTGAGTTTTGCCAACACCACAAAACGCACTGACAAAGATATGCTATATTATGACCCACTGTAAAAAAAACAACAACAACAAGATTCAGTGTTTATTTTTGTGCAACATGAAAGTCAATGTTTAATTTGTGTGACTTTACCAAAGCATTTGATTTGTAGGCATATGTATTCCTCCAGTCGCGAGCCTGTGCGCTTTACCTGACGGTTCAGTGTTAGGCCCGGCAGCTGCGCACGGACTGGGACTGAAAATAATTCAGACTGACAAAATAATAAAAATGACCTTCTTCTTTTAAATAATAATAAAATCAATAAAAACGACATTCTTCTTCTAAATAACAAGCGTCATTTAATAATAAAAATCATAATAATAAGAAGAAGATTCTTACAAATTGCCATGTAGTTATTAATGTGAATGAATGGTACTCCACATCATCATCATATCGTACACCCCAATACATGCCGTGATACGAAATTAAATGCTAATTGTTTCAAAACTTGTGCTGTAAAATAATGCATTGTGATGGTAATTTATCATCCAAACAGCTTTAAACTGCTGGAGTGCGCTTCTCAACCTCCACACTATTAAGAGTACTCGTAATTTGGGTCCATATTTTGTTTTTGTAGGTGCCTTTAATCCCACTCTTTAAACTCCCAAATAAAACAATTTCGTTTTTTTCCACTTCCCTGGTGATGGTCTTGATGGGCGGGTCTCAATCATCTCACTAGTTCAGTAGTCAGGGCACTGATCAGGGAGTCAGCCCATCGACTTATGTCCTAATCAGTGCCCTGACTAGATTGAGACGCGCCCGGTCTCCACGTCGGAGAAGTTTCGCTTCTTTGCCGTCTTCCGTGTCTCCATGGTGTAAAATGAGGGCGTGGGGGAGGCGGAGACTTGAATATATAGGGACGTGTTATTCTAATGACGATCGTTTTGGCATTTATCAAGGGCAGGTATTGCGTACACCTGGATTGCAGAGGTACGCACAGCTTCATAAATCAGGCGGTGAGAGGAGTGTAAGCATAATCTTACGCCAACATATACGCCCGTTTCTACGCAAGATTGATAAATGAGGGCCAATGTCCTTACAGCACACTTAATAATGTTACGGTTGTTAGCTAACGCTAGCTAGGATAACTGAATATGATGCTATATATTATCTTTTAATGATTATAATAGTGAACAGAGAGTTATATACCCAGCATTACAGGAACAGTGTTGTTCCTTAATGTTGTTATCCTCTGTCTCAATCGCCAGGTCATTCGGTTGACTCTGACATGTAGGCCATGGCTACAATCTTTTTTTTGTTTATTTCATTTTGAGTCGCGTTCACATCCTGAATATATTCCTCAAATGCATATTGCAGACATTTCTGTCTGCTTCTGTCTGAAATCAACATGTCATTTTCCTTAGAAATTGTTGACTATTACTAACCTAGAAATCTAGACGCACCCTAGCGGCAGCAAATCTAATCTGCCCGCAAGTGTCGTCTAGCAACTCTCAATACCCTTGAACTGTAAACGCCAAACTCTTGTCGGGCCAATCACATCGTGTATAGAGTCGGCGGGCGGGGCCATAATGACGACGGCCGAGTTGCGTTTGCGTGCTTCTAGTAAACACAGAAACTGGCGAACGGCGGTCTTTCGAATCAGCTTTGACCGCGACTCTGGAAGACTTGGAGTTAAGCTTTTCTCTGAGAAAAGAACAAAGAACGGCACTGAAGTCATTCTTAAAAAGGGAAGATGTGTTCGGAGTTTAGCCGACCGGATACGGCGAATGTTTAATCTGTCAGCAAGCTCTGTTTCACCTTCGTTGCTCTGGTTGGTTGTAGCGCTATCCTATCGCGTGCAGAGGGAGTTTGAAAGACAACCGTTTATCCGCCCCTCAGATTGAGCTGTCAATGGTGAGTTTCCAGACCAAACATCTTGATGTGGGTCTGGCTTGTCAGGCTAGACTATTACACCAGGGCGTGCACGAATTGACAGTGGGAGCGCCATTGCGGGTATCGAACGCTTGTCGGACATATAGCAACAGTAACTAAGGGGGCGGGTCTTTGCGAAGGGTGAATTTCTACATTTCCACAACTGTTTATTTCACATAAACTAGTGATTATTATTTTTATTTTTCTGCGGTAAACTGTGCTAACCGATTCTGGGTTACCGTTTCAGGTTCTGAATCTGCATAATCAGCGCAAAGATGTCAGAACATAACTTTAACGTGTCAGATGGCGATTTTATGTCTTGCCCAGAATAAGTTGTCTAGCTGTGCTCTGCTACCACACACAGTCAAAGTGAGCATCAGTTTCTGCCCTTTAATGAAGGTGAGGGAGATTTCCAGATGACTTTAATCTTGGAGACGCCGCTGAGCTGCGGTAATTATGACCGCTTCAGAAAAGGAAGATTAACACTCTGCTTTTCAATTAACAGCCTGGAAATGTGATTATACAGCAGCACGTTTCTCAAGGGGGGAAGGTTTGTCCTGGCCACTTCATTCCTCTCTGCTGTGTTTGTTTTAATGGCTCTCAGTAAAGCTAACAGCGGATAGTGTTTCTGGCTTCATTAGAGATGAAACTAACACTTATCACGTTCCCCAAAAGTTGCCGAGCCACGGAGAGATGGGAAATGAGTGCGTGTGTGTCCGCGGATTAGACTCAAGGATTAACATTGACGCAGACAATGAGGAACCGACAATTAAAACAGATTAATTAGGGGGGAAATTTCCCTCGCAGGGGTCAACACAAACACACTCACAGCCCTGGAGGAATGAACAAAACAGCTCAGCACTAACAAAGCTTACCGAACCCTAGATAAATGAACTGGCAGATGTTTGGCACTGAACGTCCTCTGAGTTGCTCTTGATGTTGTTCTTAAGTGAATGTCGTGCTTTCGAGAGGAGCGGATTCCACGGCGAGGGACTTTTTGAGAGTCACGCCTCATCACAGCCTGAGCTTTAAACGCATAATGAAGCGCCATCCTCTGTGTTTTTTCACTTCTCTTATGTGCCTGAATATCCAGGGGCTTAATTTTGTCCGATAGGGTATATATGATACAGTTCTGGTCCTCAAATTTGATGTTGCTTGTCTTGTTTGTCTGTTTGTCTGGTTCGGCCCACCCAAATCCAATGTTAGCTTCACTTCACTTCTGAGCATATTCACTTCATACGCTCTCAGACTAAATATAAAATATCTTAAACTGTGTCTGAAGATGAACGGAGGTCTTACGGGTGTGGAATGACATTAGTGTGAGTCATTAATGACAGCAATTTAATTTTTGAGTAAACTAACCCTTTAAGAAAATTTGATGCTGTCACATAACAAATCTGCTTCAAATTGAATTAAAAATTAAATAAATAGCTAATTAAAGCATTGAAATTCAAGTGTAAAGGGTGTACAAATACTATAAAATTGTGAATGTTATATATAATAGTAGACTTGTGTACCGCTGACCGCCAGAAGCTAGTTATTTTAGTCTATAAAGTTTTAAATATAGATATTTTTCTTACACAAACATGTCACTTCGCCTCAGAAGGCCTTTATTACAAGTTAAACAACAAATTAATAAGTAAGAGTATGATTCTAGTGACCCAAAGCACAACTGTATGAAGCGTGACCAATTCTAAAAGCCGTTTCCCCATCCGTAAAAGGGATCATATCACTTTAACACACACTTTCACAATGCCTGCGACGGGTCATTCTTCACACTAAAGTGTCAGAGCTACAGATCAATATCACACTGAAGCAGAACTCTGGGTCTCTCTCTCTCTCTCTCTCTCTCTCTCGCTCTCTCTCTCTCTCTCTCTCTCTCTCTCTCTCTCTCTCTCTCTCGCGTGCACTTTCTCTCTGCGCTCCACTTGTTAAACAAGTTCTCAGGCACGTGTCATTTGGCAAATGTTCTAGCATGATGAGGGGAAGGGTAAATATTTTCCAGGCAAATTCTGCCATCTGGTAGGCAGCTGGGACTTCCTGGTGGCAAGAAAGCGGATGACACACTTTTCGCAGAAACTTTTCATGATGTCCATGCTCAATATATTTTTACACATTTGCATCACTGTCTCATTCTCCAAGACATTAGAATGCGCTAAATTCTTCTGAATTGAGACCGAGACAAGACCGAGACCTTCAAATAATGGTCTTAAGACCGTCTCAAGACCACGACCAGTCTTAAGTATTACAACACTACCTAACACTTTAGAAACTGCTTAGCAATGTGCTAACAACCACACTGAGCATCTTATTGTAACACCTCTGGTCAGAGCTGCTTCAAGGCATAAGCAAACTAAGCAGCTGCTTAGGGCCCCACCCCCTTGGCCACCAGGGGGCCCCCAAGAGCGCATGAAATGACTTGTTGCTGCACGTTACTTTGACATTTGAACTTGCGAAATGGTTTTAAACACTAAATAAACTGCTCTAATATATGCATGGATTGATTCTGAACGTGCTGCATGAGCTTGTGGTGCCATCGGCTAGACAATAGCTTGTTAGCAGGGTTCAGAGTCCAAAATGTAGGAAAAATCTGTGCTGAAACGGTGCTACTCGTCAGATGCCCGGTAACCTTTTTATGAATGGATAGATTTGAGAATGTGATATGTTTTAGTGCAAATGTCCTATTTGACATGCTGCCTGTTTTGGACGGAGTACAGCATAGCTTCCAGTTTCTGTTCACAGTAAATGCTTCTCTGCAAGTGATATGTTTGAATCGCTCAAAATAATAATTTGGGAATGCAGATTCGTCTTTCCAAAAAAAACTTCCCAAATTCGTCATGAGAATCATTTATAAATCTGTTGTTCCCTGTGTCTTCCTGTGTGTTTCCGCCAAAATAAAAGCTCTGTTTAATCTTTGAAAGAAATCCACCATTTCTTGTTTTAAAAGGTGTCATGAACCGGCTTTTTGTTTTTTTAATTATACTGTTGACTGAGGTCAACTAATGGCCACTCTTCCATAAAGCCCAACTGGTGGAGGGCCGCAGTGATGGTTGACTTTCTACAACTTTCTCCGATCTCCTGACTGCATCTCTGGAGCTCAGCCACAGTGATCTTTGGGTTCTTCTTTACCTCTCTCACATGGCTCTTCTCCCCGATAGCTCAGTCTGGCCAGACAGCCTGCTAGGAAGAGTTCTGGTCGTCCTCAAACATCTTCCATTTAAGGATTATGGAGGCCACTGTGCTTTTAGGAACCTTAAGTGCAGCAGAAATGGTTTTGTAACCGTGGCCAGATCTGTGCCTTGCCACAATTCTGTCTCTGAGCTCTTCAGGCAGTTCCTTTGACCTCATGATTCTCATTTACTCTGACATGCACTGTGAGCTGTAAGGTCTAATATAGACAGGTGTGTGGCTTTCCTAATTAAGTCCAATCAGTATAATAAAACACAGCTGGACTCATATGAAGGTGTAGAACCATCTCAAGAACGATAAGAAGAAATGGACAGTGCCCGACTTAAATATATGAGTGTCACAGCAAAGGGTCTGAATAGAGGGAATGCACATGAAGTCACCGTCAACTGGAGCGACTGCGAATACGCCCCACCGAGTGGCAAAAAGACTGAGAGGGCGTGTTCCGGCGGGACAGTGATGTCTGCATTCTCTCTATACTTAGGACCATGTGATATTTCAGTTTTTCTTTTTTAATTAATCTGTGGTTTTTAACAATTCTGTGTTTTTCTGTCAATATGGGTTGCTGTGTGTAAATGAGGGGAAAAAAGAACTTAAATGATTTTAGCAAATGGCTGCAATATAACAAAGAGTGAAAAATTTAAGGGGGTCTGAATACTTTCCGTACCCACTGTGTATGCTATGAATATCAAGTAAATTGTAATGTGTTCCTCTAACCATAGGGGTGACCAGTCATATCAGTGGTCTAAAAAAAAAAAGATTTATTCTGCATTGAGTTCGACTCTCATATAAATGTACATATCTTTAAATCACATTTGTCCAAATTACTTTAAAGTTCTTTTAAAATATAAGAAAATCATCTTCGTATTTTAACCAAAATAAAGAGACCCGTTCCTCCCTAAAGAAAGACACTTTTAAAAGAACATTTTCAATGAATCTTAATGGCTTTTCCAAGAACCACATCACGTTTGATCCCAGTACACAAAGCGTAGGACACAGAGTATGTGCATCCATCCTGCTCTTCTCCCTGATGGATTCTGCTCTGAACACTGCGGTCTTCCATAGCTGTGTTCTTCATAATCCTCCGACAACATTAATCGGTTTCAACATTACCAGAGACATTTCCAGGTTTTCCCTTGTTTCTGTTTCTGAGAAAGTCTCTGAGTGCCAGAGGTGGACAAAGTACACAAATTCATTACCTGAGTAAAAGTAAAAGTGAAAGTTGTAAAAACAGATTTTACTTGAGTAAAAGTACAGATGTTTTTTGTTTTCAAAAGTTCTTACGTATCAAAAGTACATCTTTATTTTATTTTTTTATTTTTTTCAAAGCATTATTTTTTTATTGCTGCATAAATGCACATTGTCATCATGGTTTAAGCCAGTCAGTGACGCTCCATCCAGCATACTAGCATACGACTATATAACTTAAACTAATTTAAATACTTGTATATAAGTTACAAAGCTCTTTACAAAGCTGCTGTCACTTTAAGGTCGAATGCACAGATCATATACACTGATACGCATCTGATATTCTCTGTTCTGTTATAATAACTGTTTACCTTCACTTAAGACAAAATCAACTTTGTTTAAAAGTACAATATTTGTCTTTCAAATGTAGCGACGTTAAAGTCATAAGTTTCCAGATAAAAATAATACTAAGTAAATGTACTTAGTTGCTGTCCACCTCTGCTTAAATGTTATGATTTAATTGGTAAACACCTTCCCTTCTTTGTCCCAGTTTATTTACAGTAATGTGTCTTGGTAAATAAAGTCCCACTTCTGCAACATTATACTCAAAATGTGTCCAGACATGCGATTAAAAAGACTTTAATTTTAAGATGAGTTTTTTTTTTTTACATTAGAGGGTTCATGAAGGGGATCAAGAGCGTCTGTACATTACTGCTCATGTTTATATGAAGAACGTCAGAGAACATCTGTGTCCTTTCAGCAACATTGACCTCCAACATTTACAACTACTTCTGTGATGTGCTCTGAAATATCACCTTCATTGATGAATAAACCATCAGAATAGGTCATAATGTCAATAATGTGTTCAATTGGTGGTTTATAATTCTGAAGACGTGACAGACGCAGGTGAGGTTTATTGCACTCAGATAAGTGGCCACATTGAGAAGTTTTGGATTAAACCATATTTTATTTAGTAAAGGGAAAGTGTCAAGATATGATTTTTAAAAAAGTATTTTATTTATTTCTAACCCTCATGTTAGCTAAGAAAATGAATTTAGTGGCAGAAATTCTTGAAAAACATTCCCATCTAACAGGTAATGTGCTCAGAACGTTCTGGAAAGGTTCTTCCAGTAACATTAATGTTCATTCAGAGTTATCTGCTCTTTATTAATATTCTCAAAATGTTAGCACAAAAGCATTATTTATACATAGTTCAAGGAGTTTTTTTATGATTTAGTTGGATCTTGGATGCTTGTCTAATGTATTTTTAACATGTGTTTTTTATTGTTTTATACTGTTGTCTGAGATAAATTTATGACGCAAGTATGGTTTTTAATGAATAATGAATAAGTAAAAGGCTATTTTATACACTGGTTTTGAGGCTCTCTCCTCAACACTGGGTTTTGATGGGCTTGCTGCACTGAAGATTTGGAAGTGAACGCCCACGGCTAGGATTGGATAAGATTTGCGTATTTAATGAGCTTCTGTTGCCCTGTCAGTTCACATGAGGGAGGGATTGTTTTGAAAGCGGCAACTGGAATGATTCTCTCGATCACAGGATTCATAACAACGTTTTTATCACATAAACACAATCATTTATTTCTCATCCACCCGCGATTGATTGGAATATTACTTTTTTTATTACTTGCCCCGCCCGATCAGTGGATATAAGCGCAAACCACACACACACACACACCTTCAAATATCAAGTCAAGAGAGTGAACAACACAGATCAAGAAAGGAATATTATTTCACTATTTAAGATTCACCGGCCTGCCGTCAGGCTTAGGTTTTGGTAGCCCATCTGGAAAACACATAGCCATGGGACATTGAGCTTTGTGAGCCCTGGCCCATAACAATACATGTCCGAGTCTGATCCCGAATCACAAAATGAATGAACCAACAAATAAAGGATTCTCCAGCCTGTGACAGCGTGCTAAGGTATGTTTAGTTAGACACGTACACATAATCAAAACGATTTACAATTAGTTGAATTAGTTGAAAGGGGTGTGTTAAAAAAAATAGCAGTGTGGCATTCAATCACTGAGGTCATCAATTTTGTGAAGAAACAGGTGTGAATCAGGTGGCCCCTATTTAAGGATGAAGCCAACACTTGTTGAACATGCATTTGAAAGCTGAGGAAAATGGGTCGTTCAAGACATTGTTCAGAAGAACAGCGTACTTTGATTAAAAAGTTGATTAGAGAGGGGAAAACCTATAAAGAGGTGCAAAAAATGATAGGCTGTTCAGCTAAAATGATCTCCAATGCCTTAAAATGGAGAGCAAAACCAGAGAGACGTGGAAGAAAACGGAAGACAACCATCAAAATGGATAGAAGAATAACCAGAATGGCAAAGGCTCAGCCAATGATCACCTCCAGGATGATCAAAGACAGTCTGGAGTTACCTGTAAGTACTGTGACAGTTAGAAGACGTCTGTGTGAAGCTAATCTATTTTCAAGAATCCCCCGCAAAGTCCCTCTGTTAAAAAAAAGGCATGTGCAGAAGAGGTTACAATTTGCCAAAGAACACATCAACTGGCCTAAAGAGAAATGGAGGAACATTTTGTGGACTGATGAGAGTAAAATTGTTCTTTTTGGGTCCAAGGGCCACAGGCAGTTTGTGAGACGACCCCCAAACTCTGAATTCAAGCCACAGTACACAGTGAAGACAGTGAAGCATGGAGGTGCAAGCATCATGATATGGGCATGTTTCTCCTACTATGGTGTTGGGCCTATTTATCGCATACCAGGGATCATGGATCAGTTTGCATATGTTAAAATACTTGAAGAGGTCATGTTGCCCTATGCTGAAGAGGACATGCCCTTGAAACGGTTGTTTCAACAAGACAATGACCCAAAACACACTAGTAAACGGGCAAAGTCTTGGTTCCAAACCAACAAAATTAATGTTATGGCGTGGCCAGCCCAATCTCCAGACCTTAATCCAATTGAGAACTTGTGGGGTGATATCAAAAATGCTGTTTCTGAAGCAAAACCAAGAAATGTGAATGAATTGTGGAATGTTGTTAAAGAATCATGGAGTGGAATAACAGCTGAGAGGTGCCACAAGTTGGCTGACTCCATGCCACACAGATGTCAAGCAGTTTTAAAAAACTGTGGTCATACAACTAAATATTAGTTTAGTGATTCACAGGATTGCTAAATCCCAGGAAAAAAAAATGTTTGTACAAAATAGTTTTGAGTTTGTACAGTCAAAGGTAGACACTGCTATTTTTTTGAACACACCCCTTTCAACTAATTGCCCAATTGCACAGCCTTAAGAGCGTGCATATCATGAATGCTGGGTCTTGTTTGTTTTCTGACAATCTACTGAACCTACTGGTAACTTGTTTGCCACGTAGCAATAAAAAATATACTAAAAACCTTGATTATTCTGGTTAATCACATTGTACTGCTATTATTTTGAATAAGACTGTAAGTGTGTTGCACCATTCCTGTCAGATCCAATATAGAAGACACAGCGTTGTGTCTTAATCTCAATATGTCTGCAAATCCAATATCGACCTGAGACTTGTTTACAAACTATTTGATTAACTTCATCAAAGGCCAAAGGGAAAGTTTTTTTTATTTTTATAATAATAATAAAAAACTGGATGTTTTGAAAGTACATGGAAGATTCAGAAATAACCTTTTATAACTGTTTACAAAAAAAAAAAATCAAATAAGTGGTCAAACTTAAATGTTGGATTGAACCATTATCTTTAGTACAGTAATAAATAAATAAAAATCAAGAGCGTAAGGATATGAAAAATTATCCTCTTTAATTATTACGGCTCATGTTCTGTGATCGATAAAAAAAATATATATTATACCCATATTTGTGTTTTAAATCTTTTACATAAAAATGTGATTAATTGCGACTAATTGTGTGTGTGTATAATTATTATTTGAATACACGCACACACATGCATGTGTATTAAAAAAAAAAATATATATATATATAAAATAGTTATATATAATATAAAATATATACATGCAAATATTTCTTAAATATATTCATGCTTATGTGTGTATTCAAATATACATAATAATTATACACAGTACACACACATACATATTATGTAAACAGATTTTTATTTTGGATGTGATCAGAAGCTTGGCTCACCCTGGCTTAATGCGCGCCAAATAACCGATTTCAATATTTCAGCTCCAGATGATAAAATTATTAAATTACGCTATCGATTCATGAATACAGTTAAACACAGTTAGATTAAAGGGGTAGTTTCCCTAAAATGAAAATGTGATGTTTATCTGCTTACCCCCAGGGTGTAGGTGTGTTTGTTTCTTAACACAAATGAAGATTTTTAACTCCAACCGTTGCTTGTATAATGCATGTCAATGGGGTGTATTTATATGAGAGTAAAAAACACACAGACATACAACTCCATATTAAACCCTGTGGCTCGTGCGAACACACTTAAAACATGAAATGATCGTTTTCTGCGAGAAACCGAACATTTTTTGTTATTTTTTACCTCATATCAGACGAATCTCATCTAGTATTCCTCAGCGCCATTACTTCCGCCGAAGAAGGTCAAAATCCTGGCGCAATCATAGATAGATCACAGATAATGTTAAAAGACCAGGGATTTCATTTGGTCCACTCTACATCTCAAAGCTGGAGCCGGGCCTGTTTTGACAACACTAAAAAATGTACTTGTTCAAAATAATTCATGGTTTGTACAGACAACAATCACTGGGTTACTTCTTTCAAATGGCTTTTCTGTCTTTTAATGTTTCTTGAGCTCAAGGTTAAAGTGTTTACTAGAACTACACTTTTTTTTAAAGGTGAAACTGAACAGACATTAAACAGAGGCAGAGACTCAAACTGCTGTCAAGAGCTGTCAGGATCACGGGTAGCTAAAGAGAGATACACACACGTCACAGAGAGAGGTCCTGACCCGCTGCTGCTCACCCAGACCTCCAGCACTTTTGGATCAGAGTTCGGTTCGAATGTGAGCGCAATGGTACTAAATCATGGAAGTGAACTGCTATTAATAACCTATGATTTGATTTAAAAAACATTGTGTTTGTGTGCCTCGCTCCTTTTCCTGGCGAGCGTGACTGACGTATAGCAGAGAGCTGTAAATCTGATCTGTGCTCAGCTTTCTTTAGAGCATTTGTAGTACATTTGCGACAGATAGTGCCATTAGTGCCAAGAGCCATTACGCACTTTAGCTTTGGTAACAAAACCAACAGAACTTTAAAGGTCCCGTTCTTCGCGTGTTTTCGAAGGTTTGATTATGTTTACAGTGTGCAATATAACATGAGTTCATGTTTTGCGTGTAAAAAAACAGTATTTTTTTCTCACAATTGACTTATCTGTACAGCGCTGTTTCCTCTGTCCTAAAAACGGCCTGATGATTTCCTTGTTCTATGAAGTCCCTCCTTCAGAAACACGTAACGAGTTCTGATTGGGCCAGCGCTTCCTGTGTTGTGATTGGACAGCAGCTTAGCGCACTTTTCCCGGAAAGGTCCCGCCTCTTACCATAACGGGGCGATGCAAGCGCTGAATGCGTGCTCTTCTCCACGTGAGAGAGCAACAAGACCACGCCCCCTATTTTACGTGTTCTTGTGGGTGGAGGGTTAGTCAACAAACGGTTCTAGTGACGTCATTACATCCCTGCACTTCCTGCTGTAGTCCAAACCGGCCGCTCGCTGTAGGCTTTGAAAGGGAACTTCTGTTAAATAAAATATCTCGCTTGGCATTGAACTTTGAGCTTTATAATTTTACAGGTATTATTTATGCTCTAACAGCAACATTACACACTGACTAAAGTTTGAAAGATGGAATCGCGAAGAACGGGACCTTTAATGCTTTATTTAATGTAAACGAATGACTTATAAAAATAAATCACCCCCCCCCCCCCTCACAGTTGTCATGAAGGTCAAAATTAGCTGTATAGACCAAAACCACAATTTGTACCAGAGTGTAAAAAAAAAAAACATTCTGCTGTAAAGTTGGGCATTTTAACATGGGGCTCAGTGAGATTCTGCTCCCTTCTGGAGCCTGTCCCTTGTGGCCAGTCGATGAATTACAGTTTAAGTCACTTCCGTATGGGCTTCAACAGAAACTGCGGGAGGTTGCTTTTTGGTTAGGACCATATAAAAAATATGGACGTAATGTCCGTGACGTCACCCATAGGATTCCTATAAGCCTTTCTGAAGCTTAACGCTACACTGTGTGATATTTTCCCCCAGTTAGTTTCTTTTCCTCTTAATTCTGATTTCGTTTTAACTCCTACGGTGGCCGATTTAGTCCAAGATTAACATGACAATCCCACTCTTCACATTCAACACGGTGCCATCGAGTGTTAAAACGCAAAAGGCGAAGCTTGAATTTACGGGTATGTCCCTCTTTGGCTAATGTACTTTCAAGATGGAGGGCCAACATGGCGACCGGCATTCGAACCCCTCACCCGTATGTATTTTCAATGGCATATTATAAACTTACCAGAATACTTTATTACTAGAAAGAAGTAAATATACATTAATGAGCACATATATTTTTGAAAGAACTAAGTGTTTTTAGCTAAGAATAAACTAAAAAAGTTACACAATGTAGCTTTAAAGTAGTTGCGAGCTGGACGTTGCCATCTTGTGAGCACGTCATCGCGAGTCACTCCCGGATAACAGAAAATGGGCAAAAAGGCGGGATGTGGGCGGAGCTTATGTGAAGCAATGACTATAGACGGCGGATAAATGGCTATCCACCTGTCACTCAAAGTAACCACGCCCTTAATTATGCAGAACTTTAAGGCTTTATGTAACGTAAACTAATGAGATATACAAAAACAATTCACCCCCCTCACTATCATGAAGGGCAAGGCAATTATGGTTTGAGTAACCAGGTTTCACAGTAAACCCGTTTTTATAATCCACCGGCCGGGCATCTCGTGACCCCAGGGACACTCGCAATCTCTGGCATTGAACCGATAAATGACAAAATAACAAGAATCAAATCATAAATAAATTATATTGTGCAAAATTTCTGTGACAGTTTAACAAGTTATCATCAGCAGACTTCAGATTAATGATCCTGCAAGCTGATAATAACTCGTGAAATTGCTGTAACTGATCAATAAAGTGATTTATTCTTCATATAGCATCATGTGATTGTGTCCAGCAGCTCACTACTGGCCCCTACAGGTCATTATGGCTCTGTGCTGGGGTCATAACCCATGGCCTTGAGTCTGTTTTGAGAGGGTTCAGAGACAAAAACCAAGTGCAAAAAGTAAAATGTAATCAACCAGAGGCTATAATCGTGCATAGTTTTATTAGTTTTATTTTATTAAATAATTTTAAATAATTTTATTTAAATAATTTTATTAAATAATTATTTTTATTTAAATTTTATTTTAATAATTATTTAATGATAAAATCAATATTATGATAATCATTATCATCATCATTTATTATTATTAAATATTTTTGTTATTTATTTTTTATTTAATTTGCATAATAATGTATTATTATTATTATTATTATTATTATTATTATTATTATTATTATTATTATTTTGTGTTGTTTTTTATTAGGGTACTTTTAATGATGTTAAATAATTTGTATAATTTGTATTTGCATAATAATAAACTAATGATTACCATCACCAGTATTTTTTATGATATATTTTCATTATTTAATTTTCATTTATACGACATATTTAATTGCATTTAATTTGATTTAAATATTACTTTATTACTATTATTTAATTATTATTAATATGATAATTCATGTGAGATATATATATATATATATATATATATATATATATATATATATATATATATAAAATTTTCATTTTATTTAACCAACATATTATTTAATTTTAATAATTTTACTGTAATTAAATATTTACATTTTATATAATTTTCATTTTATTTTAATATTAATTTTATTATAATTGATTATAATTAGTATTTTATTTTATTTTTTATATGGTCATATCATTCATATGAATAATAATAATAATATTATTATTATTATTATTATTATTATTACTACTACTACTACTATTATTTAAAAATGTTACCAACATATTATTTATTTTAAATACCATCATTTAAATATTATTTTATTACTATTATTTTAAAATTGAAAGTGTTATTTTACATCACCACTTTAAATGTAAAATCTGCAACCATTCCAGAAGCGTGGCTATAAACGCAGCCTTTTTCTTCCAAAATAATAATAAACAACAAAAACATAACACCATTCAGGCAAAGGGTCACCTCATTAACTTCATGAAATGATGTTCACGTTCCCCGAGCCCTGAGGCCCGAGCAGCAGCAGCGGGAAGACTGTCTGTCACTCTCATCTCATTCATGTGGACATGAAATTGATCCCTCAGACCGCATGGATTAATTACAGCCTTCAGCACATTTTCACATTTTGTCTGTAATTCTTTCTGACATAATGGAAAGTGTTTATGGAAACATGAATTGTGTTTACCCCCAGCACACACACAGTCAGCTGTAATTCACACCTTCCTTCAACACTTCAGGCTACTTTAGACCTGCAGTGAAGAGAGTCAGAGTGTGAACCCTGGCCTGTCAGGTTTGGTGAAGACGTCTGGTATATACAACACGAGGGGGGGGAGAAGGGCTGCCCCAGCAAATCTTCTGCATACATTTTTTTTTCTTCAAATAAGTGTGTTTATTTATTTACTTACAATGAGGAACAAACACTATAATTGTATCAATGAACATGCAGCATGTGGCCAGTAGATGGCAGTGCGGGAAAGAATATAAATCGGTAGAGCGGAAACTACCAAAACAAGGGTTACGAAGGGGGCGGGGTGTAGTGGTTTTGGATTGGTTAGATGTGACACCCATAGAAAGACGACGTCAAAAGAGCAGCAAAAAGACAGATGATTTATTATTTTTTGTAATAAACAATATGACAAGAAACATAAAATACAATTGTAACGTGTTATAAAAATTGTTTTTTTTCTATATAGCCTATACAAATATGCTACGTGACTGTGGCAGCGTACTATTACTGTATAGACAATATCTGAACAAATTATATTAATTCAATATACAAAAGTATATTTTTATTCTCATGTGTTTGTGTATTTGAAACGTTTACTTATGAAAATGTATCAGGAGCGTCGCCGTTATTTCAGTTGCACTTGCAGGCTCTGGCCACCGGAGAGCAGCAAACCTCCATTAATCTATCGTAACCCTCCAGCAGCAGCGCTCCATCTGTTTCAACACATTAAGCGCTTTTAATGAGGTTTTTACATTAAAAGAGCATTTTTACTAAGGCGAAGGGTATGATGATTGGTATGAAGATTGGTATGATGAGGAGGCATCAGGGATCTGGCAGAGGTGAGAGCGCATGACGGAGCCGTCCTGCTTCCCGTCGCAGCGCGATGACGTCAGCCGGCTCTGTGCATTGTTTTGACTCGGAATATTTTTCTCTCTAAAATTCCTGAAAAAAATCGCACGAGAAACACATTAAAGACGCAATTTTGCGTCGTATTTCAGCGTCAGAACAAAAGACAGGTGAGACTATTGATGTCTGTTGGTTTTTTGCGTGATTCTAATGCATCTGTTAAATTATTTTTCCGTACCAACCTTACATAAAGTACCTTGGCTGTACTATAGTAAAATTATGGTATCTGATGGTTATGGTACTAAATGATTTATCTATCCATGTAAAATAGTGCTTTAAATAATTATTACCACCATTAAGATATCACCATGATATGACATCTCAAACATGGTGTTAATGTTAACGTTACTGTATTAATGAAACCATGGAAACAAATTTTAGCATACTGTAATTTTATTAAATAATGTTCATGAAAACGAGAATTAAATTATATATATATATATATATATATATATATATATATATATATATATATATATATATATATATATACAGTAGCGTACCGTGGGGTTTCAGTCAGGGCCTTCACTAACGATCAACACGCCCCACACCATAACAACACACACACACACACACACACACATACACGCACGCGATCAACAAGCCCCACGCCGTCGCCATAACAACACACACCCACACGCACACGTTTGTTTTTGTGACATATGGGGACATTCCATAGGCGCAATGGTTTTTATACCGTACAAACCGTATTTTCTATCCCCCTACACTGCCCCTGCCCCTAAACCTACCCATCACAGGAAACATTCTGCATTTTTACTTTCTAAAAAAAACCTCATCCTGTATGATTTATAAGCATTTTGAAAAGTGGGGACATGGCCAATGTCCTCATATTTCACCCTCTCCTGTGTGTCATAACCACACACACACACAAAATACAATAATGCACTGTACGCAATACTACTACGAACTTTGCTTTCATAGTGTTCGTCGGGAAGGGGACAAGCAAAAAGTACACGCCAGACAAAAAGGCAATTTGACTATTTATTGATGATACTGCACTCACGTGTCGCCGTTTAGGTTAGGGGTG